>NC_052959.1:12768984-13007295 GCF_013358895.1 Oreochromis aureus
TTGAGAGGATCTGAGCTTTGTGACAGGTTGTGTTATCCTGCTGGAAGCAGCCATAAGATGATGGATATATAGTGGTCATAAAGAGATGGAGCCAAGGGAATACCTTCAAACCAGGACACAACTAGCAGAAGCCTGAGTTGTTAATATAAGGCAGGATGGATCCATGCATTCGTGTTGTTGTACCGTTAGAATGATGCAGCCAAGTCTTCTTCTGCTGCTGTGGCCCATCTGCTTCAAGGTCTGATGTGTGTGTTCAGAGAGGCTGCTCTGCATACCTTGGCTGAAATGAATATTTGTTTGAGTAACTGTTTCCTTCTCATCAGTTCAAAGCAGTCTGGCCATTCTCCTCTAACATCAACAAGCCATTTGAACTGCAGCTCACATGATGTTTTCTCTGTTTTGGCTTATTCTCTGTAAACACTAGAGATGGTTGTGTGGGAAAATCCCAGTAGATCAGCAGTTTCTGAAATACCCAGGCTATCTGTCTGGCACCAACAACCACATTTGTCATTAATAATGTCTAAGACAAAAGATATGATCATCAATTTTAGAAAATGTATTCATACACAAGAGGTCATGTCCATTAAGGATCAGACAGTGGAGTATCTTTAGTCTCATAAATGTCTTGAAATAATTATTGATTAAAAGCTGAACTTTGAAGCAACTGTGAGGCAAAAAAAAAAAAAGGCACTGGTGTCTAAAATGCTCTCATTTCCATAGTGATAAAACCAGGATGATTTTATTTTGTCATGCTTTGATTGAATCCTTTTTTTAATCCTTTTTCTCTGTGCCATGGTTTGGATACATATCTGTAAAGAACAGAAACTCACCCAATCAAATTGTTAAATGGTCTTATAGGCTGATATTTTAAAGGCGCCACAGCTGAACCAACATTGCTCTACACCAGAGAGATACAGGGTTTGGCTGGTTTGATTTTACTTGGCGACTCACATCCTTTGTCTTCCTGTTTCTTCCTTCTGAAGGTTTATAAAAGTGTAAAAACAACACTTTTGTTGCAGCAGCCATCACAAGATCATCAGATGAACAAATCATAGTTTCATCATCCTGCATGTTGCGTTGTGGATTCTTTGTTGTTATAATTATTAATTAATTTATTAGACTGTGTGTATCATGCTTTTCTGTTGCCTGTTGTCTGTGTTTGTATTTAAAATGTGCACGTGAGCACGGATGACTGACTTACTACTGCAGACTCAATCTACCTACGGGTACAAATACAGTAATCTGAACATTCAAAGGCACATAAATCACAGTTCTTGCCTCTTATGATGCTCAGTTTAAACTTCAGGAGCTAACTTTTAGCACTTCTACATGCCTAAATGCACGGAGTTGCTGTCATGTGATTGGCTGATTTGAGTTTTGCATTAATGAACAGATAAACAGGTGTAATTAACAACACAGTTTGTCTAGTAGTTTCTCATCATGTTCCATGATCAATTTTAGATTACTATATATATATTCTTTAGGAACAGTTTCAGCTGTTAGGCCTTGTTTCCACAATTTTAGCTAGCTATTTTAAAAGCTCATAAACACAGTTAACAATTTGTTAACAATCTTAACTGTTTATCCCTTTTTAAAAGAAATTGGGCGGCTTTTCAGCATTTATTGGGATAGGACACACGACAGCAAAGCTGGGAGGAGGAGACGATTCAAACACAGACCTCTGCATCAGGCTTACATTATGTGGCTCTCCTGCTCAGTCCAGTGAGCTATACCAGTACCTACTTATGCAAACATTTACCCCCGCAATTGCAGAAGTAGCTCCTGGGGTATTTTTAACCCATTTCCACAGCACTCTAATTTATTCAAATATGTGTGTTACAGGCTGCACTTTTTAGTTTTTCATTTTGTATTTCTAGATGTAACTATTGTTTTCACAGGAATCATAACCACATACAGCAAACACCACTAGAGTTGTTTGAGTTTGTATTTGTTTTCATTTTTGGATATTTAGCAACATCTAACACTTGCAGAGTGGTTACTGCTTCCTGTTTGTAATGAGCTCATAAATATACAAAAAGCAATAAGTGGATTCATTCACAGCAAAGAAAAAAACATGATGATTGTCAAGCAAGCTCAGAGTGAAACAAAGCGTGTCCTTTCAGTGATATATATTACAATTTATGGACGTCTATTTAGAAAAGCAGTGTAAGTCACCAAACTTAAGATAAACAGAAGGAGCACAATTGTTTAGCGGCGGTGTGTTCAGGCGTATGATAGCTAATCTCACTGGAACACACACTTCATTTAATTCCATCTATCCATCTTTCAAATCCACAGACGGCGACAGAATTTCATCGTAGACTTAAGCATCACGTGTGGACCCTCCTCGTGTTATGGCCATAATGAAACGAGGCTGACCCTAAACCTGACTCCATCTGTTTTAGTCCAGGGTATCCCAAAGGAGGATCAGATGAAACAAACCCTCCACTCCCCCTCAGGCCTCATCCAATGCATCTGATGAGCAGCAGGCTTAGAGATGTCAAACCTGCAATCTCTGGGCTAGAATTACATTTGAAGTGGCCCCAGAGTATAGCCTCCAGCCCACATCAGCTCACCGATGTCTTCAAACAGCATGTCTCTCAATCTTACACAAAGTCTGAAGTACTGGCAACACAGGTGACTGTGTACTTAAGTATGTACCTCAAATAGCAGTTGCCATCTCCTTAGAAACGAACACATTTACCTCTCAAACTGGTTTTCTATCACCGAAAACAACTGTAAGAGGTTTTTTTTATAACAGGGTACAGACTAGATGAGAGTTAGAGGAACGAAGGGAGGTGGTGTGCGATGGAGGAAGAGAGATGGAGGAAGAAAGGAAATAAGCGGCTCGGGGTTGGGGAAACATGGAACATGGTATTCGGGTTGATTTGATGGGAGCAGCATTGATATTGCTCAGATCTCTTCTTCCGTTTCCAACCTCTCTTTTCATTTACGTTGTGTCATTCTTCACATTTCCCAGAATTACAGCAGCTCTGTTAGAAACCCAAGACAAAGCCCAAGTACTCCGCCCTTTATGCTCTCCCCAGTTTGTCGTTTTTCTTCTCTCCTCGTTATATCGCCTCTCCTCTTTCAAAGTATTTTCCACATCAAAGACAGTTTGTGCTACCTCGCAGGCGGCTACAGCTGAGCCATAGACATTTTGAGTAAAGGCGTACTAATAAAGCTTTCGAATTCAAACATGTGCTGGATGGTTTGGCTACCACATTTTATCCCTGACATTTTATGTGCAGCAGTATTGTTCCACTGTCTCTGCAAGAGTTTGAACCCTTTGTTGTAACCCCCTTCAGGCTGTATAAATTCCAGTGTGTCTGTTGGTTCATTGTTGCCATTCAAATTAAAATATCCAAGTATTTAATGGAAATGAAACTTTAAGCAGTCATTTCTGGACCCAAAGGGACGAATGCTAACGATTTTAGTGATCTCCTGATGCTACCTCGGGTGCCGGGAGGTTAGCATTTACTGGTATGGTTGCATGTGAAATCTCTCAATAATAATAAATGAATTGCCCTGAAATCTGATTAGAGACATCCACATTACTCTGAAGTGGGTCTTAAGTGGGCAAGACCAGTAAAACCATAGCACGATAAACAATTTAATTCTTAATATTCCTCTTTCCCTTTTGTACATTAAGTCCTGGTCTGTTCTAAAGACGCTCACATTTAATGAACCAACTGGTTAATTCACAGATGATGAACAGCCCGAGATGTTATAGAGACATAAACAGGTCAGAGTTTATATATGATCATATATATGATCATTTATGTATGATCATTACTTTGGCTGGTGACCAAATTCCTGCAGAAGAGCTGCACTTTGTTCTCAGCAAATCAACAAATGTTTGAAAGCTAACATGCTAAAGCAGTAAGCTGGTCACTTATTTTTGCATCTGTATTTCATGCATCCAGCACCAGTGTGATCCTTATTTGGCCTCTTAACCTTTTAAAGGCCAAAATCTGTTTCCTCCACTTTGATTTAGGGCGTCCTTTCAACCAGAAAGACATTGTCCAGCTTACCCCGGTCGCTACCTTCTGCTCTCTTTATTCTTCTTCTAAAGGCCATCTAGTCTTTTCTGTTTTGTGGCTAATTGCCCGTTTTATTGCCTTTATATGTACATAGAGAAACACAATTAGTTAGAAAAGCATTGCCACCCAAGAGTGTTTTGTCTCTGTGTGAACGTTTTGTGAGAATCCCCTTCGATTCAGACTCTTTGACAATGGAGTGACATTTCTGACAATAGGTCCCTGTTACACCTCTAAGGCAGACAATAGAAACACATTTGCTCCCTGCTGAATCCAGGTTTGCAGCAGCAGTCACCCCGCTGCACTTCTGACCCTGTCTCTCTCACCACACACACACACACACACACACACACACACACACACACACACACACACACACCTGTTCCTCTGCACTGAGAAATATTGTCAGAATGCCAATATGCATACCCGTGTGCACTCCCAGCCATGAACACACACACACACAGACAGTGCGCAATGAAATTTTTCTCTCTCCTTTTCTCTTTGTTAACAGTGCATGTGTGTTGCTGCCATGGCAACTGTGGCTCCACCCCTCGCATTTCTTCTCCTGCTGCTTCAACTGGCTGATGGCTCATTCCCAGAGGAACCCAGTCCACTCAGCTACGTCCCTGTGGAGGGTATGTGTCCTTCGCCTTTGTGTACGTGTTGTGCACCAGTATATGTGCAGCACTGATGAATGGCTCTGCAGTGGATGTGGAAATTGGAGGTCAAGGGTCAAAGCCTTGGCGTGAAGCTGCTTTCGAACTACCCAGGCATACAGATACAAAGAAGCCTCACCTCATCTTTCCATGGCAGCAGTAGATTAATAAGCATGAGAGAGGGCAAGAAATAAACACAGTGGCGTGTGAGAAATGATCATAATAGAGCTTGAAAGGTGGAGAAAGATGAAAAGGTGGGGGATAGTTGGATTGGATGAGGTGATGTAGATGGGAGAGAGAGGGAGGAGACAGGTGGAGATGGATCGCTACGTCCTCTCTCCCTCCCCTGCAGTCAAGGACAGCGAGAGACGCGCTTTCCCAATCTGTCTCCTGATGATGAGGGCTCCCTATGGAGACCTCCTCTCCCAAACTTTCTTGTAGCCTGATACTCCCACCTTCTCTCTCAACCTCATCTTTTACTCCCTCATTTGTCTCAAAGGTAAGAAGAGACAGGGAAGAAGCACCTTTTATCATCATAAAATAACAACAAGAGTGATTAAACACAGTTTTTCCCATTGTGGAGCTGCATGCATCAACAACAGTGCAAAAAAGCACAAAAAAACCAACTTAGAGGATAACAGCGTTTCAGCACGCTTGAACCGCTGCATCATTCGTCTCTGCCCATTATCTTTGTTTTTGGAAACAAAAACATCAAGAATGAGTGAGGACACTATTAAAGTGAAGGTTAGAGAAGCTGTTTGATGGCTTGCCTGAATACTTTGGGTATATATAGATGGAAAAGTAGTCACGCCGTCCTCAGCTGTCAGAGAATACTTGAGCAAGGATTTGAATTCTCAGTTTTTTCGTCTGTGTCTTTTTGTCTGTGCATTCACGCCAGTGGTGAGGAGGTATCCAGTGTTCCTGGGCCGAGCTCATCGTTCAGCACAAAGACAGGAGCTGCACATCCAGACGGTCCTCCAAGTCAACCGCACGCTGTACATAGGAGCCAGGTAACCAACAGCAACCACCTCCGACTGATGCGTTCGCACTGATATGTTTTTCTGCTTTCGCTTTGATGCCACGGCTTCCATCTGCTGTCGCTCCGTGGAGGACGTTTTCAGCAGTTTTTTCGAGTGGCGATGTATTCAGCGTTGCCGTTAAATGTCAAGTGAAAAGCTGCTCATTCACATTACACTTACAGATGGAAAAATATGAATCGCCTCACTCCAGCGGCAGTCCAAACACTTCTCACTCTGAACGCATCAGAATGTTGTACAAAACGTCCTGCGGGCTCAGTGCTTTGACTCACCATCGGCATATTGATTAACAATCATGAATTATTTCAAATCTGCTGAAAAAACAAAAACAAACGTGGGTTCACTGTGTCAATTTTGCATCATATTGCTTAACTGATGCTTTCGATTGTCTTGCTGTGTGTTTCCAGAGATGACTTGTACAGAGTGGAGCTGGATAACATGGCAGGCGATGAGATGTTTTACAGCAAGGTAAGACTCACACATGCACTAAAACAAAAAAAGCATGTGCGCATACACACATAGCAAGCGTGCAGGGAGGTCTGACTGTGGTTTATCCCCTTTCAGAAAAGGACTTGGGAATCCAATAAGAACGATATTCGAGTGTGTCGGATGAAGGGCAAGCACGAGGTAAAATAATTGTTCACAGCACGCTGACTGACTTTGAGATCCACTTGTGCACGCACCAACGCTATCTACACCATCACACGCATGGACAGACACAACAGCTGTTACAGAAACCTTATTCCCTTTGGGCGCACCTGCATACGGTATTTACACAAATTTGATCTTGTTGATACAGAATCAGCACATCGCTTAATCACACCAGCTCGGTGACACATTACCCGGGCCAAGAGATGTTCATGGAGCTTGAAAGCTGTTGGGGGTTTTTTTCTTCAGCATCTGCATTGTGCCAGTTTTCCCTTTATATATCATTTTCAGCCTGTGGGGTAAGACAGAGAAAGTGGGACAATTCTAGGTGTGTATATAAAGTGAAAGGTGACCGTGCTGTGTAGTATGAAGGGAATCTGATCAAATTTAGGATAACTATCTGATGGGGGGTATACTGTATAAATGTAGCAATGCCACCGGCAAAATACAACCTAAGCCAAAAAGGCAGGGGGAGACATTATAGAGCAAAGTGAGCAGGGAGAGTGACACAGCCTCAGGGAGGAAACGGTAATTGAAATGAGTTGAGGAAGGCACGTATAGATGGCAATGGGACGCATGTAGGTGGAGGAGAACTGAGGAGGAAAGACATTAGGAGCACAGTGCAGCCACCAGGTAGTAAGAATGAGGTGGAGGGATGAGAAAAGGGAGAAGGTGTTGCTTCAAACACCACAGATGAAAGAGGAGATGATGTAGGAGTGAGGAAAAAAACAAGAAGTAACGCTGTGATAAAAGGAGAAACAAAGAAAGTCTGGAGGATAAACACTGGAGAGTGGTGAGAATGTGAGACAGAGGACAGACAAGTGAACCGCGTTAGTTAAAATTCTCTAATTCATGTTATAAGATTGGATTTTAAAGCCCAGCAACACTGAAGCAGTAGGTGAGTGTGCAGCATTCCCCCACTTTCATTACATTTAATAGAACCTATGCTGCTCTTTGAACCTTAATAGTAAGCAGGCACTAATGAAGTTGCTGTATTAAAAGAATCAGTCTGACGTTTTGGACTTTACATTCATTTGCATTATGCCAGCAGTTTTCACAGAAATGTAATTGCCCAGTTGAGCTTAACTTGACAGTCCAAATTATGTACAAAGCAAGCAAGACAACATACATTATCCCCAAGTCTTTGGAATATTTGTTTGAAGGAAGACAAAAACATCATGCACTGAGAGGAAACTATATGTTTAATAAACCGGCAATAAGAACCAAGAGTAAATATCACCGAATTACAGTCAAGGGAGTAACGCTGTGGAATAACTGCACAGAGGCAATGAAAGCCTGTTTGTCACTGCAGAAGTTCACACGGCTGTATAAAAACAAGAAACGATGTGAATGTGAGGAAAAATTGGCTCAGTAAATAAGTCGCTTAGGCTTTTCTGTTTTCTTGACTCACTCGGGTCGTCTGGATGCCACTATTTTCCTTTATCATTGTTCTGTGCACATATCTACAGCTACGCGAATGCAGACAGCCTGTATAAAGTTTCGTTTCTATTTTTTGTTTCTATTTATATAAAGGGGTAGCTCGTGATAAGCATTAAACTTCTATCCTTTACCTTTAGAAGTTAAATTTAAAGAATTTATTTCCATCTATCCTTTTCCTACCTTACACGCAAATGCATCCTTGCAGATTAGCTATAACTCCTGACACACACATAATCTTTATAGACAATTTAACAGCAATTAATGTAGTTTGCTCCTGGTAATATTTTTGTAATTACAAAAGAAGGAATTAAATCGTTTTCTGTATAAAGTTTCTTTTATTTCCTTATTACAGACTTGTGTAAAACTCTTGTGCCAACTTTCATTTCTTTGTATTTTCTAGGAAATTGAGAAAAAGCTGCAACAATTCATTGAAACGTGCAGATATACAAGGAAATACAGTATATACTATCTATCTATCTATCTATCTATCTATCTATCTATCTATCTATCTATCTATCTATCTATCTATCTATCTATCTATGGCAGTTCTGAGTTTTGAGATTAAGCAAATGAGGTATGTGAACGATGTTACAGAGGTGGTGGTGGTAGGTGGATGCAACTGATCTTGGACAGTGCTGGAATAGCTGTGCTCTCCTGTTCTCAGTCTTTAAGCCAATCCAATGTAGCTGGCATGAGACTCTTGACAAGAAAGTGATTTCAAGGGAAGCAATCCTGTCAGTTATTTCCAATCTGACAAATAAATACGGAGCTGCGGAAAAACACAAGTGTTAATCGTCTACCTGCACAGGTATATTTTCTGTGTTTTCAAGTTCACGCCATCAGACATTGTGGTAAAATACTATCACAGAGGGAGGAAATGATCATCAAGTTTCCGACTCTCTGGTAGCATCTTTAAACTTCAATCAGCAGCCTCCACTTTGAAGACTACTATAAAGTGCCCATCCTGTTGTTCTTCCAGATGGAGTGGGGTTGAGAGTGTTATTTCCTCTCAGGGCTGTTTTTAAGCTGCATTCTTCATACTTCACGCTGACAGTCTTGCAGCGGCTTTGTTCAAAACCATCTTTGTCACCTTGCCTGCCCTGTAGCTTTACCCCCCCTTTCCTTCTGTAATAATAATAATTTCCTTTTGTTTGGTCTGTTTGTTTTTTCTACAGGGAGAGTGTCGTAATTTCATCAAGGTTTTACTCAAGCAGGACGGTGGACTGTTTGTATGCGGAACAAATGCCTTCAACCCTCTGTGTGCCAACTACACTGTTAGTATCCGTCTATCTGTCATCCAGCCTTTCTTTGTGTATCTGCCAGTTGGTTTATCTTTTTTTTATTCCTCTTGCAGAGAGACAGTCTAGAAATGGTGGGAGAGCCTATCAGTGGGATGGCACGGTGCCCATATGATCCACGACATGCCAATGTGGCTTTATTTGCAGGTAGCATCTCGGCTTTACTCTGTAAAGATGAAAAATGTCGCTTTTGTTGCCGACATCAGACTCAGATTCCAGCTCCAGACATCGAAACGTCTGTGCCCTTGTGTTTACCTTTGCAAATGATTTATAGTCAAACCTCTCACTGCATTGCTTGTTTGGTTTTAATCTTCCTGACCTTGTGCTATCGCTCTATCTGTATCTTCCCCTTCTTTTCTTCTGCTCCTCCTTCTTAATCTCCTCCTTTCCTCTCTCCCTGCGTCTCTCCGTCAGATGGAAGTCTCTTTACCGGCACCGTGACAGACTTCCTGGCCATCGACGCAGTGATCTATCGCAGCCTCGGCGACAGCCCTGCCCTGCGCACAGTCAAGCACGACTCCAAATGGTTCCGAGGTACTTTTAGAAACAGACATATTGAAAATGTCCCTCCAGAGCCAGACAAAGAGACAATCAGAAAACAAATAAGAGAGAATTGAAAAACTGTCATTGCTATCTTTTCGTAAGTGGCTCGCAGGTGCACAAGACAATTTGGGCGAGTTAAATAGCAAGCTAAATTTGGCAAAACCAGACACGATTAGGCTCTCGTTTTATCGATTTTTATCATAAGTGGAACATGTCCGGGCAGAGTGATGTATTGAGGTTAGTCAGACTCCACAGATTCAAGGTTTTAACAAGCCTTGGACCGAGCAGCGAGGCGCCTGTTTTCCATGGAGCAGAAAACAAGCCGGGGCAGGTCAAAGCTGGCACAGTGCTGGATGAATAAATGATAAGTAATGTGTATAATCTTAACCCACAACAATAAATTAAAGAGGACATGAATATTTAATGAGCGAGGCTGGTGGACAGCAGCGGTTCATGTTGATGCGACTCTCACTGCAGCCCCATATCAGGGGTTGTGGAGCCTTGTTTGACTCCAGGGACTGTGCTGTAACTGTGATTGTGGTGTTTTTCTCATTTGAATTTCTCAGAGCCCTACTTTGTGAGTGCCATGGAGTGGGGGCCTCATATTTACTTCTTCTTCAGAGAGATGGCCATGGAGTTTCATCATCTGGAGAAGGTGCTCCTTCCCTTTTTCTCCTTCCTTCTTCTTGCCTAGTCTGAAGGGTTTTTTGTTAAACTTTCCCTTTTCTTATTCTAGGTGATGGTGTCCCGCGTGGCCCGTGTGTGTAAATCCGACCTGGGTGGCTCCCAGCGCGTCCTGGAGAAACAGTGGACCACGTTTCTAAAGGCGCGGCTCAACTGCTCCGTCCCCGGAGACTCGCACTTTTACTTCAACCTCCTGCACGCCACGAGCGGCATCATCCACATGCAGGGACGAGATGTCATCCTGGGTCTCTTCTCCACGCCACCCAACAGGTACCACGGCACACGTAATACCCAAATAAATGTAATGTTGCTCTTGTTTTCTCATCGCCGCCTTCTCCCCCTGTGTTTGGTAGCATCCCGGGATCTGCGGTGTGTGTGTTTGACATGCAGCAGCTCGCTCATGTCTTTGAGGGACGCTTTAAGGAGCAAAAATCCCCCGAGTCTATTTGGACACCTGTACCAGATGAAGCCGTGCCTAAACCAAGGTATTATTATGCAAAGTGTATGTAAGCAGGACTTGTAAGCAGAGTACTGCAGTGCTGCTGTCTTTAGCATCTGTCTCACATTCAGTAAAGTCCTCCTATAAGCTCCGACTATCAGTCTCACTTCTATTTCACCACTATTCAGCAAATATTCTAATACTGCCTCCAGCAAATGAAAAAAAAAAAGAATCTCCTCTGGCTTTTCTCTCGGACTGCTTTTCAACTTCTCCCTCTGTCTGCAGGCCAGGCGGATGTGCAGTGCAGGGATCCAGATTTAGCTCCTCGACCACACTGCCAGATGAGGTGCTGAATTTTGTCAAGACCCACCCGCTCATGGATGAGACAGTTCCCCTGCTGGGACATAGACCCTGGGTGGTCAAGACTATGGGACGGTACACAGAGTGACTCAGTTGTTTAGCAGCATCCATGTAGCTCTATAGAACTAAGAAAGAAAAAGGAAAGGATAAACTGAAAAACAACAGCCAGGATAGGATAGGAAATGAAGTCGATTCACCTTTTTTTTTTTTAATGACCTCTGTTTCTAGGTACCAGTTGACAGCTATGGTGGTGGACACAGAAGCTGGCCCCCATAAGAACCGTACAGTCTTGTTCCTGGGTTCAACCCGTGGGACCATTCTCAAGTTCCTAATGATTCCCAGTGGAGATTCTGTCTCTCATAGCAGTGTCTTTCTGGAGGAGGTGGAGGGATTCAACCCAGATAAGTGAGTATGAGGCAGGATATCTTTGTCCTTGGCATATATCGAGTCTCACTGTAACGGCTTCTGGCTGATAACTGCAGAGCAGCAGTGCTTTTCACCCAATAACTTTCATCATTTATACTTAATTAAATATCAGATTTTCTACATTTCTGAAGTCCATCTCACAGTAAAAGCCTATTCTTTCATTCCTTTGACCGTATCTATCACAGGTATAGTCATATAGACTGTATAATTAAAGCAGTGCGGTGACATTTTTTTTTTTTCTTAGCAGCAGTGACAGCAGTCTTAGCCGTGGTACTTAAACTAAGCCTGCTCATTAAATTCGGTTGGGCTGAAGGATACTGGAACACAGCCTATCAATCACTCATGCAACAAACCAATAATCTCACTGTCCACGCATGTCAACTCAGCACCTGGTTAATCTGATTACTGTGACTGAAAACAACTCAGCCCACAGCAGTTATGTGTGAAAATGTAGCTGCAACAGGGAGTTGGTGACTAGAAAATGTTTTCAGCTGCCAAAACCTTTATTGCCTACGTATCTAATATTCAACTGTTTGTTTATTTGTTTATTTAGGACAAACTTTGGGTGATCTGCAGGTTATTCAACCGATTAATCAGTTAAGTTTTAGTTGTGCCAAAAATTGTTGTTACATGGTAAAAAATGCCCAATATGACATGTTAATTAAAAACAAACAAACATTTTTTTCATTATTTAACAGTGCCAATAAAATGGGATCTGCATTTTTAATAAGCTGGAGCCAATTAATTACTCACACTGCACCTTCAAATTATTATTAAAAAATAATAATGGAAATGGTTGACAGCAACAAATCATTCAGCCAAACGTTTCAGGGATATTTGATGTTATGATGTTTCGTTGCTGAACCAGTGATTTATAGGTACACTCACTGGCCACTTTATTAGGTACACCTTGCTAGTATCAGGTTGGACCTACTTTTGCCTCAAAAGAATCAATGGCATAGATTCAACTACTGTTTCATTTCAGTCCATACTGACATGATGGTATCACAAGTTATTCAGCTGAGACCCTTATATGAGAATGGCTAGTGGCAGGTGAGCTTTGTGCCATGTTTAAGTGTTTATGTTGACAGCAAAATTCAGCTGAGACCCTTATATGAGGCTAGTGCAGAGGTGTTACATGTGACTTGACTTTCTGTCCCTGTGTCTAGATGTGGTGAGGACTCTCCTCAGGCCCGTCAGCTCCTGTCTCTGTCGCTGGACCGAACGAGCCACACTCTGCTGCTGGCCTTTCCCTCGTGCCTGGTCCGAGTCCCCACATCTCGCTGCCACCTTCACTCACGCTGCATGAAGTGAGTGGTACTTTTGTCTTTCACAGTATTTTCCTTTCCTTCAATCTTCCTTTGGCCAATAATTAGGCCGCTTTAGCAGCTGCCATTTGCCAAGGCTTTATTTCCGGGCCACCTTTTATTTCTCCTCTGCTTTCTCACTTCCTGGTACTGCTATCATCCAATTAAAATTTGCAGTTCTATTTTCATTTTTTGCGTGTTTGTATTTTGGATATGCATGTCACAGCTGGCTACTTTGGTTTAATATTTATTTTGAGAAAATTTGTTTTGCTAGCAAATGATATTTAAATTGACACAAGAGGTTGACTGACTGTGAAAACAAAGGAGGCACCTGTATTTTTTTCTGTCTATATGAGGAAGGTGTTTTGAACACTGTGCCATGGACCTGATTCCCACAGCAGATAAATCACACTTAGATAGTGTGAACGAGCAACAATTTGATAGAATATGTGTGTCTGCGGCGTATAAAAACGAATCCCTCGCAAGGATTTATTATCTCAGTGGTTCTCCGCATATTTCAAAACAGACACGTTTCACATTTGAGGATTTTAATGATGTTTAATGATGTTGTTTTGATTGTTTGCTTGTTGTGTGAGTAGGAGCTGTCTGGCCTCCAGGGATCCATACTGTGGCTGGACCAGAGGCAGCACTTGCTCCTTTCTAAGACCCGGTACACGGTGAGGACAACAAACATGCACACAACACTGTGAATGCTTACTGCCTCCAAATGAAGATGATCTAATTGCAAAATCAGTATGAGCTGCACAGGGAATTGACCTAAATGGTCTCTCTCTCTATGTATGTATATGTATAGAGGCTAGCATGAATGAACCTCCAGTCAATCACACAGCTGAAACTAAGAGACACAACCATTAACACAAATTGAAGGGAAAACATGCAAATTCCACAGAAAGAGGCCCACAGCCCAGATTTGAATCCAAGACCTTCTTCCTGTGAGGCAGCAGTGCTAACCGCTGCCCCCACCTCCAAGTCTTAGCAAGTTTGTGCCAATACACATGTTGATAAAGGAAAACCAGTGAACAGTTTGCTTTCCTTTCAAACTGTTTAATTTTGTTATTTCTTTGTAATGTCTTACTAATGCTGTAAAATAAGCGTGCATACATTGAAAGGTTTGAACATTTTGTGGCTTATTACATTAAAAAGCCTTTACCAACAAATTACAACCAATATAAAATTTCTGTTGCCATGACCAGTAGTCGGTGCTTATTTTTTATTATTTCTTACTAAAAATGCAGGTGTCTGAATCAAATGCAGAAACTGAACCTACAGACTGATGAAGTCTTTGAAACCCATAATCAGTGGGACTCCATTGGTTTTATTACACTATGGGGGGCATTTTCCAACATAGTCTGGGTCCACTCCTCCTCTTAGAGGGTAGGGACCCAGCAAATCAATACGAAGTTGTTCTGAGTGATTATATGGTGAAACATTTCTATCCTGATGGCAGTGACCACTTCCAGCGTAACAATGTCTCAATCCATAGGGTAACCGGGGTCACCGAACAGTTTGATGATGATGAAAATCGTATGCCTGACCTAAATGAGCATCTATAGGACATACTGTTAGGCAGCAGCCTCCACCACCGTAATCAAAACACTAAGTTAGGGAGCATCTTTTGGGAGAATGATGGTCTTCGCCAGTAGAATCAATACCAAGAGACATCAAAGCTGTTCTGACAGCATATGGAGGTCCAACACTGCTATTAGGACTCTTTATGAAGCTCCCCCCTCCCCTCTTTTTCCACCAGCTTGTAAATCACAACACATGCTCCCCACCCTTTGATCCTCTGAAGGGTGGAAAAGAAAAAAAAAAAAAATCCATAATGGGATCAAAAATGTCATAACACCGAATCTTAGGTCCATATGTGCTATATCAATTTTTATTGATCACTACTAACAAACATCATCATTCACATACAACTTTCTGCACAAAAGTGAGCATGAAAAGGGTCGGATTTTCATTGATTAGCTGTAAATTATTTATTTGTGAAGTCAGGCATCAAAATTCATTCAATGCGCTCTTCCATGAGTATTCATGTGTCTATATAACAATTAAGGAAACATGTTTCCTGCTGTGTGCTGTCTTTATTAAAAATACATCTCTGATTATTTTGCCTGTGATCTCTGTGTCTCGTAGACTCCCTTTTCAGCAAGATGTGGAGTATGGAAACACCACCTCCCACCTCGGAGACTGTGATGGTAGGTTGCAGCAGTATGACATGGATGCTGCTGGCTGTGTACAGTCGAGTGAGGACAGGCTCCACCTAGTGGTTCAATCGCTCATTACACCTGCCTATTTGTCACTGAACATTATGTTCTGATAGTACCAAGTGAGGAGGTACAGACAGTCATTTCTGGAATTAAGTTCATTTTAATTATCAAGGATGTAACATGATTTACTCAGCAAGCTCAGCAAGATCCATTCAGCATGTAAACTGAATGCTTGTATGTTTGTGAGAGCTGAATCAGGTGGAAGAAGAAGTGAGATTCTGGTTTCGGTCTCACTTCCTTCAGGTCAAAACATATCCAAGAGTGACATTTTAATTA
The DNA here is from genome assembly GCF_013358895.1 of Oreochromis aureus. Lineage (NCBI taxonomy): Eukaryota > Metazoa > Chordata > Actinopteri > Cichliformes > Cichlidae > Oreochromis > Oreochromis aureus. Next base: position 12,784,430 of record NC_052959.1, read on the forward strand.
GGATGGATGTGAAAGTTGTGAAAGTTGTGCAGCTGTGTGTAGACAATACTGGAAATGCACATTTAGTGCATTCACATCATTCAGCATATGAGGTTTTGTTTTGTCATATATCTGATAGCGAGGAATGGGTTTGGCTGGTACGCGAGCAGGAAATGGCTGAGCATAGTGTCACTACATCCCGCTTCTGTTGAGAGGCTCAGATGTCACTGCAGCAGTACCACAGAGGCCCTCTTTGAACCTTGCTTTGAAATCCACAGAGTCAGTGGAAAACACCAAAAAAAGGCATTTCCTCTACAGCACTTTTTTTGTTTTTTACGAGGTGTTCCGTTTGCTGTAGCCCAGATTCAGCGTCATAAAATCCATTTAGCTGGTTCGGAATTTCCAACAAAACAACAGAAAAGGGATACGCAGCACATTCCAAGCCCTCACCATACTCATTTGTCTTGAAATAACATATAACAACAGATAGCACTGGAAGTCAGTGATACCCAGCTGCACATCTGTCAGACTGTAATCCAAGCGGTGAAAGCGCAGGAGAGGCTGAGCCAGAGACAGGCATGTGGTGCTGTGTCTGCAGACGGGAGCTATTAGAGCTGGGTGGAAACACTGAGGTAAGGCTTTGCTGCAAAGGAGCAACTCTCTGGCCAGGCAGCAGGATGGAAAGTGTGAGGAGAGGGAGAAAGGGAGCTGCTGTGGTCTTAGCTGTGCTGATGACAAGTGCAGGCATCTCTGAACCAGAGCTCGTGGAGCCTCAAGGCCAAACTGGAGAGAAGTTACTCTGAAACATAATCATCACAGAAAGAAATCCTATAATGCTGCAGATGATGATCACCACTTAGGAGTGTTATTGTAGTTTTTGATTTATCATGATACGAGAGACGGGAAAGTGCTAAGTAACAGAATAGGACTATATGTAATAATAATCATTTTAAACTACAGCCTCCGGTCACACATTGAGACAGGACGGTCATTGGAGTGTTCTACTAAATGTCATCTTTGTAACTGTGTCTTTTAATCTTCAGGAATTCTCCAACAGAGTTTGCTCATTGAACCGGAGAGCCTGGTCTCGCTCAACCTGCTCGTGGCATCTGCAGTCTCTGCATTCACCATAGGGGCGGCGCTCTCGGGCCTTGCTGTGTGTTGGATCATGGCCCACAAACCTGCAAACCGTCGCCATGGCACCGCTTCCCAGGCCTCCATCCAGCGGCGTGAAAGAGGCCTGCTGAGTAGCGGCGGAGGGATGGAAGGCTCTGTGTTGAGCGTGACACGGCAGGGAGGCGGGGAGCGCCCCTGCTCCCAGGGCGGGGAGACCTTGTTTGTCATGCCCAACGGCTGGGTGAAGTCAGGAGAGCTAGACCCCGGTTTCCTGCCCACCCCGGAGCACACACCCCAGCAGAAACGCAGAGGCCTGCGGCTGTCTGACTCCAACTCTGGAGGGTGGGACACAAGTCAGACCTACCTCGGGGGAGGTTCTGTAGGTCTGGGTTCACCCTGTCGCATGCCCCCCTCTGTTTACCTGACCACCAGACTCTTCCAGCAAGGCGGAGGTGGAAGACACAGCGGCGACAGCCGAGTGAATGACACGCCACGCCAGCACTATGTCTGTCTGAGCAAGCAAGAAAAAGCAAAGGGGACACCCAAAGCCCCGCTCAGGAAGTCTGCAGTAGAATATGTTTACCCCATGACCCCCCAGGACTCACCTGAGCGTCGGAGGGTGGTCTCAGCACCCAGCGCACCAATGGAGTACAGCGAGCCACTGCCTTTGCGTTGGCCAGCCCAGGAAGGATACATCCTCAGCAGCCACGGGATGGTCCCCGTCCCCCTGCCTCCCCCATCAATGCCCGCTCCCAGCAGCCAAGCTTATGTGTCCCAGCAACACAACCCCGGGCTGAGCAGGGCTCTCCTGAGAGGGGCCCTGGAGCGAGGGGAGCTGGGTGAGCTGGTGGATCTCAGCCAGCTGATGAGTAAGAAGAACTGCAGTGACAGGACTCAGGCTGGCCAGTGACTGTGGAGGAAACCAATTCTGTTTCCAGAGCTCTTTGTTTTGTTTACAGAAATGTCCTTACTCTTTATTCTGCCTGTCACTCTCTCCCTTCTCTTTTCCCCACATCTTTATTTCATTGTCATTTCGCCCCACTACCCCACTCCATAATCTTTTCTGTCAGTCTCTCAGGCGACCCCTCTTTCACCCCGTGATGAGCCTCTCCTTATGACTGGCTGCTGGGTCTGCCGCTCATATCCTGGCTCACATTAATTGGTCAGATGGACTGAGGTTGTTGCTGTGTCTGCATTGCAGAGTTGCCTCTCTCTCCTGATCTTAGTGGCAGCGGGGAGAGGGAGGAGAGAGAGAGAGAGAGAATAGAGGGGAGCAAAGAAGATGGAAAGAGAGCAGAATGGGGGGAGCAGAGAGGACGAGGATGAAAATGGACATGGCACTTAGATACTGCGTTCCCTGTGCAGATTGACTGCAGAGCCAGTCGAATGCTCCTGCAATAGTGGGATGCTTTTCCCTTCATGGATAGCATTAACAAGACTGCTAGCCATCTGTTCCCCACTGCATTACCTGTTGGTGTGATTGCCAACTGGGTACTTGAAGTGAAATTGGAAATTCTGAACATCTTTAAAGTATCTGAAGCTCCAGGTGAAAAAACTGGCCATTCTCTCAAGACAGATATTGAACCTATAAGTCCTTCAGTTTTTTTCCCCACTCTTTCTCCTTGCTGCACACATACAAGACTTGCATACATGTATTTGTACAGGTGGGTATTTAGTATTCTGTGTATACGAAGGAGCATGACTTGTGTGCCAAATGCCTCTAACCTGTCTCGTGGGGATATGGGACCATAACTCACGTCTTTGGAGTGCAGGGCGCAGGACTGGAACGTCAGCACTATTCCTGCCAAATGCATGCTCTCTGTAATGACGGCATCTCGGCTGTCCATCGCTCAATTCGTTTCTTCCTTCCACTCTGTGTACTCTATAACGACCAATAATTCCACAAGGACATCAGGTGGGATTGCACCACAGCACTGGACTGACAGAAAAATCACAAATGACAGAAAGATAGACAGAAAGGCGGCAAGGCAGGAGGTGTTTTGGAGAATATAATGTACAAGGACTGCAGTGTAAGAACACCTTGTCCTTCACTGCCACCTTAGGGTTTTTTCTGCGTACACACACACACACACACACACAGACACATTCATTAGGTCTGCATTATAGAACGCAGTCCAGTTTTACGGGGCAAGATTTCCCCTTAGGCTCACAGCGGGTCAAGGTCCCACAGATGTAATACAGAGCACAGTGACAGTTACAGTGGGGATGATTGAAACCTCTGGCTCATCTTAGAGCCAATAGGGGTGAGGGGAAATGTTCTCAGCTGGCAAATGGGACTATATATTCAGCCCATCAAAGTGTCCGCGGTGCCACGAAATGGTCGGCCTTTAGATCAACACAACACGGTTTAAACGTGTTGCAGCAGTAAAACAGAGACCAGATAAAGAGGGCAGGAAAAACACGATCATATGAAGGTGCAAGAACTACAACTACTGTGGGAAACAATGAGAATCTGTTACAGCTGACTGTACTAGACGACAAATGAATGCTGGTTTGCGCTGAATCCGAAGCGACCTGCAACATATGGTTTATATGTACATAGTAAACTTTAATTTAGGTGAGACCATAATGTTAGACAAACAGTAACTTAGAAAAAATATAGACAGGCATCAGCTTGGAAACAAAAATATGCATTTTACTGTCTCATTATAAGAGTAACGTGGAAAATTCTCACAGTGACCTGCTCCAAGATGGAAATGTCCAAGACTTTTTTCTTTTCTTTACTTCAATGTGCCAAAACCCAAGTGAAGAATGATTTACTGATGCCTGATTAATGAAGCAAAAAAAAAAAAAAGAGTGGGAGAAACTTTAAAAGTGCCATGAAAACATAATTTAAGTCAGCAGTGCACCTTCCTCACGTACTGTGGTGTTGAAGAACTCACTTATTGCAGTATACTTCTTATAATTCTGCCTTTAACGTAACGCAATGAATGTTTCTTCTTTTTTTCATTGAGATGCCGACTTGTACTGTTGTTAAAATACACTTTTTTCAGCTCTCTTTATGTGACGCTCCTGATGCTGAATGTTAAAAACACTATTTGAGGGTCTGTTTGTAAATTACTTCTACTTAAAGCGACGGTTCACCTCTCAAATGAAATGTATGTATTCTTCCTCTGGTCTGCTTTGCTTTGTTTTATTTTATCCATCCAGTGTGAGTTGCTCCTTTGGAAACATCACCTGTAGAAGTACTTGTCCGCTCTTGAATATAATGGGAAGAGATGGCGATTTCCTGTGCTTTTCAAAAATAAAAATAAAAACTCAGCAGTTATGTCACTTTCCACATATCCTGATGCAGTTGCTCAAAAAAAAAAACAGAAAAACAACAAAGCTTGCTGTAAGCAGTTTGTCATTGGAACTATTTTCTCCGTAACGTTTAATCATTGGTGAGAAAGAGCCTGACGCTTCCTTCTGCATGGTGACATATGTGGCTGATGTAGTTTGGTTCCTCCATGAAACTGCCTACATCAAGGTTTGTGGGCTGTTTTTTTTTTTATCCAAGTAACACTTTTTGTAGAAATATTGCAGCTGAATCTTTCAAATGTAGTGTTTCAGCACTTTGTGCACCACAAGGCAACTGCAATGTGCTTCCATTATATTCAAGAGAAGGCTGACGTTTCTACAGCTGATGTATCTCCAAAGCGTTTTGGATCTATAGAGAGCAAAGCAGACCGGAAAAAACCCCTGATCTTAGGTTTAATACATCACGCCATATACTGTAAATATGTAAGCATACATTACATACTCTGTCATGCCCTTTATGATCAACACTGTTAATGTTTTCGCTGATGCCATGACATGAACTGAATAGCATTTATCTAACAATAATAATAATGTTTTATAAGTAGTTCATAAGCAAACCCTCAAATGGACTGAAGTGCATTGAGGGAACACTGTGTAGCTCATTTCCTGATTATGGACGTTTCGTCGTGTAGTCTGTAGTCTGGTGATTGTCTGTCTGTCATCGTCAACCAACTGCCATACTGGAGGATCTTGAAAACCGCTCGTCAGCATCCCGAGTGAATGAATGTAATCACTTCTTTTGTTTGGCACCATTACAATGTGCAGTAATAAGGAAAAGCACAAACTGTGTGGGGTTTTCTTTTCTTTTCTTTTTGAAAGGGAGCTGTTCTGTATAACATTTGTGAATAATGTAAATAACCATCCTGAATGTGTTGTGTACCTGTGTGGTTTCAGGGATGGGGGGGGCTCCGTGGTCTTCTAAGGCAGCACGGTTGCTGAAGTGCGAGGCTATTTTTTCGGTGATAATACTGTGAATAAGACGTATGTACAGTATTTACGTGACTTTTGGCTGAACGCAGACTTCAGCAGTTTCCTTCCTGTCATTAGAGTAGAGCCGCAGGCCTGACATCAGCCTGAGCTGAGCTGTCTCATTTGACTGATGCCTGCCAAGTTTTGCAGTCACTAAGCCACTGCTGATATAATAATCATCAATCTTTGGAGTACTGCTATTAAATGGCATTATATAATTGACTGCTAATGTTGTCGCGTGTGGTTTTGAATGCACTCATTAAAATAAATGCATGTCATTATGCACGTGCCCACGCACACAGTGCACACACAAATGCACAGTCAAATGCAGCATGATTGCTTCACAGCCGTCTGGAGTAATGTGTATATCATTATCGCAGTTTATTTTCTTTAAATGAGACATATTTGTCTCGAGACTGGCAGATTTAGGCTTCAGAGCAGGCAGATTCAGAGCAGAGGAAGTGGAAAATCTTTCAAGCGTGTGCTTTTCTTGCCACTAGAGGGAGCTGGACACTGGCCTGCATTCATCTGCTTCTGAGTTTCACACAGGAAGGAGTGAAGGACACAGGCTCCCATGGGCCCCCTTCTGTTAAGTGCACATGTGCTGCTATAAGCTTGAGACAGACTGATGTTTTGATGAGAGGTGTGTAGCAAAGCTGGAAAGCAAAGCCTTTGTTATCTCCTTTCCTGTTTTGCTCTGAACATCACACAGAGAGCACGGAAGACATAATGAGTTTTAAAAAATACAGATATTTATAGCTTAAGACAAATATAAAACATACATAATACACATTAACTAAGACTTAATACAGTGATTTATTGAGCCAGTCCAAGCCAGGTGTTAAGGATAACTGATATATAACAATGAGTCACTGGGAAATAAACACAGATAAAAAAAAAGAAATCCATCCATTCTCTTCCAATTATCCAATTCAGGTTAACAGGGGCTGATGCCATTTACCATAGGATGAGCTACCTGGACAGGCCAACCTCTGTATGGCCAACAAAGAGAAACAGACAATCATTCACACTTATGGGCAATTTAAATCACCATGGACTAGAAGGAAGGAAGCCAGAGTACCCACGGACAACATGCAAACTCCACACAGATAACTGATTCAAACCCAAGACCTCCTTGCTTTGCGTCAACACTACTAATCTTGCTGTGCAACTAATACAATTTTCCATAGCTAACCAGGAATAATTGTGTCAGTAGTACTTCATAGACTATAAAATTGCCTCTGCGAAAAAGAAATCATATGTCATAATACATAAAAAAGAACAATTCACAAAAAATAGTCAAATATTTCAAATAATCAGCTGCTCCATTGCTAAGTAACTCAAAGAGAACAAATGTTTTAGAATGTCAAGAAATGTCTTGAGAGAAGCACCGAGAGATATTTTTAAAACGGTCAAAAAGTAGCAGCAGTATTCCAACATTTTGTGAAAACCAAATGTATCAAGTTGATTCCTGTGATTCTCACAGTGTACCGCAGCTTCTTCACTTTAATTCTCAGAGATTTCAAGTACTTGTCTTCAGCAAATGTCAATCAGAGCAGGTGAAATTTACTAGAAAGCCCCTTCATGCATTGTGGTGCCATCGGTGTGGTGAATGGGATGCCCACTCCCAGCTTGCCTACATGTGCAGTAATACCCAAATGTGAGTTTTACATTAGTATTCTTTAAGTCCTGCGATTGGTTTTGTTAAGTGTTGGTAGGCAGCGTAATCAGCTTCGTGATCGTGGCTCAAGAGTTGGGAGTTCGCCTTGTAATCGGAAGGTTGCCGGTTCGAGCCCCGGCTCGGACAGTCTCGGTCGTTGTGTCCTTGGGCAAGACACTTCACCCGTTGCCTACTGGTGGTGGTCAGAGGGCGTGGCGCCAGTGTCCGCAGCCTCGCCTGTCAGTCAGTGCGCCCCAGGGTGGCTGTGGCTACAACGTAGCTTGCCATCACCAGTGTGTGAATGGGTGGATGACTGGATATGTAAAGCGCTTTGGGGTCCTTAGGGACCAGAAAGGCGCTATATAAATACAGACCATTTACCAGGCCATTTTGCTGTTGCAGACTATAAACAGTTCATGGCAAGCATGTGAACAGTCAGATATATCTAAGCTGTCAGAAAAAATCATCCATACGAGTCACAGATTGATTATTCACTTAAATTATGCATGAGGGATGGATGTTTTTGACAGATTTCTAAGGTATTTGTGTTTTCTTGTTTTTATGACAGGTGGTCTATAAGATTTGTTTAAAAAAAATGTGTGTGGAGATGAAAAACCAACACCTAAATGAAATACATTTTAAGTTAGCATACATCTTGTTGTCTGATATCTGTCTCTGAAAAAACATTTATCTAAGTTAAACAGCAGTTCTGACTCACTGTGGTCATTTGACCTATATTTTTGCCCATATGTGTTTATATATTTATCCAAACCTCAAGCTGTAAGATCTTCGTGTAGTTTAACTTTTGACTTCAAACATAACTGACCTTTAACAGCATTTTGCCTCTTTAAATACAACACTCAAATGCTGCCTTAAGAGTTGCGTGCTTTTGAATAAAAGCCTTTCAATAAAAAATAATAGCTGATGGAGTCAAAACAGCAATTTGTGCCAGCAATCCATTCAGACCAGAGTAAATACTTGTGCACAGTAGTCCCTTTGCATATCCAGTCTTCCTGTGGCTTGTCAAAGAGGTCAGCAACGAAGACGATATGGATCGGCGTGTAACAGACGATAAACACAATCATGTTGGCTGTGACTATGCCAACAATGTTTTTCTTCTCCTCTGACTTGTCGGCCTCCTTTAAAAACATACGGATGATCTGAGTGGAGCAGAACACGACGATCAGGAGTGGGATGAGAAAACCTATAAATATCACTGATGTGATACTCCATGTACGATGTGGAATACTTTTACATCGTTCAAAACATGTCCAGAGTTTTTCAGGATAGTTGTCCTTGCGGACCATAATGCATGCTGTTATCACAAAAACCCAAATGACCAAACACACTGCAAAAGCTGTCTGTTTCTTCCGTCTCCACGATCTGGCACGCAGTGGGAATCTTATACTCAGGTAGCGTTGGACACTGATGGCTGCTGTTGTGAAGATGCTGGCATACATGTTGATATAATGTACGTACATGAGAAAGGTACAAAAGTAAGTTATAGGCAGGCAGGAGAAGGCATCGTAAATCCTGAAGCTCAGGAAAAGGATGAGGGAAAAATCTGCAATGTTCAGGTTCAACATATAGATGTGGGTGTCTGTCCATGAGCGCCGTATGGCAATGAAGGCATACAGAGCAGCAGCATTTATCAGGAAACCCAGAAGAAACAAAGCTGCATAACCCAGACCCTGAAGATAATCCACTTTGCAATTCGTGGAACAGTTGGTGGTAATGTTGCAAACGGTCACACTGGCAGACATATTGTTCAGTATCTGTGGCCCTGCGTTAGAATCAAACAGAGCAAAATGTTAATTACTTGTCTAGATAAGTGAGCAAATCAGTCATAATAATGCACATGTTACTCATTAAAGCGTGTGTACTGTATATATTTTCAACTCTTCAGGGAATATTTTCATGACATACGTACATTAAAGTGTACAGTGCTTCCTTGGGGTAACTGTTACCTCTGTGCTAAGCCAAACTAAAAGGGTGCCTATCAAAGTTAGTCTTTTTAGCACAAAATGTCCTCACATGTTACTGTATCTACCCTGGAGTTCAGCAAGTGTGGGAAACATAGTGAAGTGATTAGAAGAAGTGAAAACGTAGAAAGCACTCGCTTGATTTTGCTTAGAGTTGCTACAGTCATGTGCCCTGCATATGTACTCAAAAATATTAACGCAGCAGTTAAAAAGTTACATCATTATTTGAAAATAACTGTCTGGTAGGACTAAATCTAAATACCTTGCAATATAAATTTCAGTGAAATGATGGTGTATAAATAAAATCAGATGTAACGATTATTCAAAATCTTCCCCTCTTTAAACAGTGAAACAAGTGTATAAACTATCAAGCAGGCAATACATAACAAAGACAACTATTCCAAACCAATAACTACAGGACTGCCTCACAATATTGTGTTCAACAGAACTTTTCAACTAATCATTTCCAAACATGCAACACGAGCTTCTGCTTTTCTTATTCATCCTCAAGAGGGAAACTCAATTCACAGCCAAGTGACATCAGCCAGTAAAGTATCAGATAAGAAAAACTGTGAGAAACAGAAACTGTAACAAAGTAACGTGTCTGACTTCCTGATAGCACTGAAATTTGTCAAAACTAGAAGAAAAATCTAATAAACTTTGAGTTCCTGATTAAAGTCAACCATCAGAAACCAAAACTCACCGGCTGAGATGTACTCTTCTTCATAAAGCTTGCTGAAGTGATTTAGCGTACTGCTGCACCAGCATGTTTCCGTGTCAGTAACAAACGCCCGGAGTTCAATGCTGCTGTTAGCATGCTTCATTTCCTTTTTTGTTCATTTCGGTTTATAAATTGCGTGAGAAACGTCCAGCAGCATGAGCTATATGGGGGTTCACCACAGCATGCCAGTTTTCATCACAGGCTAATAGTTTCTATTTTCAGACCACCTGTCACACAGAAAGATGTGCGGTGAGAAAATGAAACTGGTGCAGATTTTTATGAGTACACATTTTGAATCTGTAGTACTTGCTGTTCGCATGAAATACGAGAAAATGTTTTTAAAGTTCTTACATTTTTTAATCAATACATTGCAATCCAACAAAGATCTAAAACAGGTTGGAACCAAAGAACCAAGTCAGGGCAGTATAGTCACATTTAAAAGACATTTAAAAAATGTGCAGTATTGTCCTTGTGCAGGAGTTCTAGTTATGTAGAAGTTTTTCCAGTTTGCTGGTGTGTGTTAACACAACACTGTGGATAAAAGACATCGACACTGATCTTACTTAAGCAATTATTGCTGCTGATCAGTCTGGGCAAAGATTATAAGTCCATTATTACACAGTCTTCTTCTTTCACCTGCTCTCTTTAGGGATCACCGTAGTAGATCATTTGCTTCCGTCTCATCCTATCTCTGCTATAATCCTCTGTCACACCAACCGTCTGCATCTCCTCCTCCATTGTGGTTTTTCGTCCTCCTCCTGCCTGGCTCTTTCTGCTATCCATCTGTTCCACCCTGGATTCACTCTCTTCTTCAACTTTCTTGTGCGCCATCTGTTACTTTAAATGGTTGACCACAGGAATTCAAAATCATCTACCTTAACTACCACTACACCTTGCACTTTCACTGCTACACCTGCCTCCCATCCATCCACACACATATTCTCTCTTGTTTCTACAGGTTTCTCTCCAGAGCATACCTCCACCTTTCCAAGCACTCTTCCATTTGCTGCCTATTCTCACTACAGATAGCAATGTCATCTGCAAACTTCACGGAGACTTGCCTGACCTCATCTGTCATCATCATTGCAAACAAGAAGAGGCTCAGAGCTGATCCCTGATGTAATGCTACCCTCATCCTCAGTCCCTCTTCCTGCAAACCTCACCACTGTCTTCCTGTCATGCATGTTCTGCATCACCTTCACATACATCTCTGCCACTTCTGTCATACAGCACCAAAGTTCCACCTTTATATGCTTTCTCTACATCCACAGGTCAACTTCTTCTGACCTTCTCCATCAACACTCTTCACACAGACATTGCATCTGTAGAGCTCCTAGCTTTAACAGCCCTTTCCATATCTTCATGGTATAGCTCATGAACTTCATCCCTCCGTAGTTCTGTTCTGTAACAACACGCTTCTTAATCATTCCTCAAGCATCCTCTCACTCTCCAAGATGTGTTAAACATCCATCCATCCATCCATCCATCCATCCATCCATCCATCCATCCATCCATCCATCCATCCTCTTCCGCTTATCTGGGGCCAGCCTAAGGACCAGCATGCTTTCCACTCTTCATTCTCTTCTTAGCTGTCCTCACTTCCTCCTTACTAATCCTCTCCACTTCCTGATTCAACTGCCCTCCACCCATCTTCCTCTCTCACTCATTTTCTTTAATCATGAGCTCCTTAAAGTGCTCCTTCCATCTTCTCAACTCACTCTCTTTACAGGTTAGCACATTTCCATATCTATCCTTAATCACCCTACACTACTTTCATAGATTTACAGGTGGTCTACTAAATTTGTTTAAAAAATGTGTGTGAAGATTAAAAAAAAACACCTAAATGAAATACATTTAAGGTAGCATACATCTTGTCTGATATCCGTCACTGAAAAAACATGTACCCAAGTTAAACAGCAGTTCTGACTCACTGTGGTCATTTGACCTATATTTTGCCCATATATGTTTATATATTTAGCCAAACCTCAAGCTGTAGGATCTTCTTCTATTTTAACTTTCGACTTCAAACATAACTGAACTTGCCATGTAGAATGTACAGGTTATGACCTTTAACAGCATTTTGCCTCTTTAAATACAACACTCAAATGCTGCCTTAAGAGTTACGTGCTTTTGAAAAAAAAGTCTTTCAATAAAAAAAAATAGCTGATGGAGTCGAAACAGCAATTTGTGCCAGCAATCCATTCAGACCAGAGTAAATACTTGTGCACAGTAGTGCTTTCGCATATCCAGTCTTCCTGTGGCTCGTCAAAGAGGTCAGCAACGAAGGCGATATGGATCGGCGTGTAACAGACGATAAACACAATCATGTTGGCTGTGACTATGCCAACAATGTTTTTCTTCTCCTCTGACTTGTCGGCCCCTTTAAAAACATACGGATGATCTGAGTGGAGCAGAACACGACGATCAGGAGTGGGATGAGAAAACCTATAAATATCACTGATGTGATACTCCATGTACGATGTGGAATATTTTTACATCGTTCAAAACATGTCCAGAGTTTTTCAGGATAGTTGTCCTTGCGGACCATAATGCATGCTGTTATCAAGAAAACCCAAATGACCAAACACACTGCAAAAGCTGTCTGTTTCTTCCATTTCCACGATCTGGCACGCAGTGGGAATCTTATACTCAGGTAGCGTTGGACACTGATGGCTGCTGTTGTGAAGATGCTGGCATACATGTTGAGAAAATGTACATACATGAGAAAGGTACAAAAGTAAGTTATAGGCAGGCAGGAGAAGGCATCATAAATCCTGAAGCTCAGGAAAAGGATGAGGGAAAAATCTGCAATGTTCAGGTTCAACATATAGATGTGGATGTCTGTCCATGAGCGCCGTATGGCAATGAAGGCATACAGAGCAGCAGCATTTATCAGGAAACCCAGAAGAAACAAAGTTGAATAACCCAGACCCTGAAGATAATCCACTTTGCAATTCACGGAACAGTTGGGTGGAATAGTGGTAATGTTGCAAACAGTCACATTGGCAGACATATTGTTCAGTATCTGTGGCCCTGCGTTAGAATCAAACAGAGCAAAATGTTAATTACTTGTCTAGATAAGTGAGCAAATCAGTCATAATAATGCACATGTTACTCATTAAAGCGTGTGTACTGTATATATTTTCAACTCTTCAGGGAATATTTTCATGACATACGTACATTAAAGTGTACAGTGCTTCCTTGGGGTAACTGTTACCTCTGTGCTAAGCCAAACTAAAAGGGTGCCTATCAAAGTTAGTCTTTTTAGCACAAAATGTCCTCACATGTTACTGTATCTACTCTGGAGTTCAGCAAGTGTGGGAAACACAGTGAAGTGATTAGAAGAAGTGAAAACATAGAAGGCACTCGCTTGCCTGCATATGTACTCAAAAATATTAAGGCAGCAGTTAACAAGTTACATCATTATTTGAAAATAACTGTCTGGTAGGACTAAATATAAATACCTTGCAATATAAATTTCAGTGAAATGGTGGTGTATAAATAAAATCAGATGTAACGATTATTCAAAATCTTCCCCTCTTTAAACAGTGAAACAAGTGTATAAACTATCAAGCAGGCAATACATAACAAAGACAACTATTCCAAACCAATAACTACAGGACTGCCTCACAATATTGTGTTCAACAGAACTTTTCAACTAATCATTTCCAAACATGCAACACGACCTTCTGCTTTTCTTCTTCATCCTCAAGAGGGAAACTCAATTTACAGCCAAGTGACATCAGCCAGTAAAGTATCAGCTAAGAAAAACTGTGAGAAACAGAAACTGTAACAAATTAACGTGTCTGACTTCCTGATAGCACTGAAATTTGTCAAAACTAGAAGAAAAATCTAATAAACTTTGAGTTCCTGATTAAAGTCAACCATCATAAACCAAAACTCACCGGCTGAGATGTACTCTTCTTCATAAAGCTTGCTGAAGTGATTTAGCGTACTGCTGCACCAGCATGTTTCCGTGTCAGTAACAAACACCCGGAGTTCAAAGCTGCTGTTAGCTTGCTTCATTTCCTTTTTTGTTCATTTCGGTTTATAAATTGCATGAGAAACGTCCAGCAGCATGAGCTATATGGGGGTTCACCACAGCATGCCAGTTTTCATGACAGGCTAACTCTTTCTATTCTATTTTCAAACCACCTGCAGCACAGAAAGACGTGTGGTAAGAAGATGAAACTGGTGCAGATTTTTATGAGTACACTTTGAATCTGTAGTACTTGAATAGTATTGAATAGTAGGAAATGTTTTTAAAGTTCTTAAATGTTTTAATCAATACATTGCAATCCAACAAAGATCTAAAACAGGTTGGAACCAAAGAACCAAGTCAGGGCAGTATAGTAACATTTAAAAGACATTTAAAAAATGTGCAGTATTGTCCTTGTGCAGGAGTTCTAGTTATGTAGAAGTTTTTCCAGTTTGCTGGTGTGTGTTAACACAACACTGTGGATAAAAGACATCGACACTGATCTTACTTAAGCAATTATTGCTGCTGATCAGTCTGGGCAAAGATTATAAGTCCATTATTACACAGTCTTCTTCTTTCACCTGCTCTCTTTAGGGATCACCGTAGTAGATCATTTGCTTCCGTCTCATCCTATCTCTGCTATAATCCTCTGTCACACCAACCGTCTGCATCTCCTCCTCCATTGTGGTTTTTCGTCCTCCTCCTGCCTGGCTCTTTCTGCTATCCTTCTGTTCCACCCTGGATTCACTCTCTTCTTCAACTTTCTTGTGCGCCATCTGTTACTTTAAATGGTTGACCACAGGAATTCAAAATCATCTACCTTAACTACCACTACACCTTGCACTTTCACTGCTACACCTGCCTCCCATCCATCCACACACAAAGTCTCTCTTGTTTCTACAGGTTTCTCTCCAGAGCATACCTCCACCTTTCCAAGCACTCTTCCATTTGCTGCCTATTCTCACTATAGATAGCAATATCATCTGCAAACTTCACGGAGACTTGCCTGACCTCATCTGTCAACCCATTCATCATCATGTCAAACAAGAAGAGGCTCAGAGCTGATCCCTGATGTAATGCTACCCTCATCCTCAGTCAGTCCTCCTGCAAATCTCACCACTGTCTTCCTGTCATGCATGTTCTGCATCACCCTCACATACATCTCTGCCACTCCTGTCATACAGCACCAAAGTTCCACCTTTATATGCTTTCTCTACATCCACAGGTCAACTTCTTCTGACCTTCTCCATCAACACTCTTCACACAGACATTGCATCTGTAGAGCTCCTAGCTTTAACAGCCCTTTCCATATCTTCATGGTATAGCTCATGAACTTCATCCCTCCGTAGTTCTGTTCTGTAACAACACGCTTACGCTTCTTAATCATTCCTCAAGCATCCTCTCACTCTCCAAGATGTGTTAAACATCCATCCATCCATCCATCTTCCATCTCCATCCATCCATCCATCCATCCATCCATCCATCCATCCATCCATCCAGGACCAGCATGCTTTTATCCTCTTCCGCTTAGCTGTCCTCACTTCCTCCAGCATGCTAATCTCTTCTCCTACTCCTGATTCAACTAATCCTCTCCACCCATCTTCCTCTCCCTCCACTCATCTTCTTCTCATCATTTTCTTTAATCATGAGCTCCTTAAAGTGCTCCTTCCATCTTCTCAACTCACTCTCTTTACATGTTAGCACATTTTCATATCTATCCTTAATCACCCTACACTACTGCACGTCCACTCCACCTCAGTCTGTCTGTTTAACTAGCTAATCAATACAACTCCTGTTCTCCATCCTTAGTGTTTAGCCTCACATACAGCTCACTATGAGCCCTTGCATTTGCTTTTGTAACCTCTCTTTCTAGCTGTACACCTAGCCATCAAGTCTTCTTTTTCCTCTGTCTGGAGGATACACCAAAAACCTTCTTGGCCGTTTTCCTTTCCACTTCAGCTTTCAGAGATTGTCTCAACCCCTCCCTGAACTCTGTGCAACATTCTTCCTACTTCAACTTCCACCATTTTGTCCTAGCCTCTCCTTCACTGGCTTTCTCTTCTTGATTTCGAAAATCATACATGCTACCATCCAGCGCTACCTAACTACATTCTTCCCCGACATCTCCTTTCTC
Source organism: Oreochromis aureus (assembly GCF_013358895.1). Taxonomy (NCBI): domain Eukaryota; kingdom Metazoa; phylum Chordata; class Actinopteri; order Cichliformes; family Cichlidae; genus Oreochromis; species Oreochromis aureus. Next base: position 12,800,291 of record NC_052959.1, read on the forward strand.
TTTCAGGTTGCACTCCCAGACACGATGTAGTCCACCCAATGTTATGTCACCCCATGAAATATATCTTCATGGCCATGGCTACTTCCATCCTTTTTTCCAAAATCCACTACCATCTGTCCTTCTGCATTTCCCTTGTTAACACCACATCTACCAACACCTCCTCGACACCTCTGTTCGCTTCACCAGTGTGTCCACTGAACTCAAATTGTTCCAATCACTGGTCGCTCTCCCCTGAGAACACTCTATTCCAGTTTATTCCAAAATTCCTCTTTGTCTTCTGTCTGACATCCAGGCTGTGGGGTATGTGACCTACAAACATTCAAAATCACCCCTTCAATTTCCAGTTTCAAACTCATGATACGGTATGAGACTTTCTGCACCTCCACAACACTATTTACATGCTTTTCCTTCAAGATTACCTTTACTCCATTTCTCTCCCCATCTACTCTATGGTAGAACACATTGAATCCCCCTCTAATGCTGAGCTCTTGCTCCCCTTCCACCTTGTCTCCTGCAAAAACGATAAATCTACCTTCCTTTTGTGCATTATTTCAGCAAGCTCTCTCTTCACCAGTTATATTCCCTACTTTAAAGTCCCGACTCTGTATTCCACTCTCTTGACTGCAGTGTGAAAAATTAATCACTACTTGAAAACATTTAAAACAGTTTCCAATCTTCCCAGAAGTGGACGTCTAAACAATTTCACCCCAAGGCCAAACCGCTCATTTCTCAAAGAGAACTGTCCAGGCCTCAGTCAGCATGTTAAACGTTCATGACAGGAGGGGTGATGATATGGGCTTGTTTTGCAGTAATTGAACTGGTAGTGAAATCCTCTGTATACTGAAGTATTCTAGAGTCAAAAGTGAGACCATCTGTCTGACAGATAAACTGGGTTGTGCAACCCAAAAAATATCCAAAGCACACCAGCAAATTTAACAAAAAATGCCTGAAAAAGAAAACTCTTGGAGTGTTGCAATGACCTGGTCAAAGACAAGACTTCAACTCTGCCGAAATGCTGTGTCAAGACCTTAAGAAAGCTCTGCATAAACAAATGCCGACAAACCTCAATGAACTGTAGCAACATTTTAAAGAAGAGTGATGAAATCATACAGAAAACAGTTACTTCCAGTTATTGCTGCTAGTAGTCTTTCTGCAAGCTATTGAATCACGGGGTGTAAGCGTTCTTTTTCACTTGACAGCAGATTGTAAAGATAAAATGCACCAGAGGAGGCAGCAAATTTCACCAAGCACAAACAGGAAAGCGATGTTTCTTGGAAAATATGTGTCAGTGTGTCAGCCCTGATTGGGAAAATGTTTAAGTCATTTTCTGTTGTCAGCAGATGAGCCAGAAACCACCTATGATTTCTCCAAATGCTGTCCAAAGCAGACAGTCACAGCACAACAGCCAAAGACTCCAGGATTCAACATCTGTTTATGAGCATGCACAGATAATTGAAACAGACTGAGAGCTCACCAAGACATCTGCAGGACTTTTTCTACCTTTATTCTGCCTGATGAAACAGCTTCAGGCTCATGAGTTATTTTGTTAACACGTCCTCATCAAAGTGTTTCTATGATGAGGACATGTTTCTGAGGGTGACACTCATGCAAGCCAGACTCTGCACAGTCAATGGGAATTTAACTAGATAGTTGGGCCACAGATTGGTCACAGAATATGTGTGCTTGTGTTTGTGTTTTTGTCACCGTAACCATAATAATGCATGTAATAATAATCATCATAATTCTTTATACAGCTGTGGTCCCACAGTGAGTTCAAGTTTTAGTGCACAAGTCCAGACAGCGATGGACAGTGAAGTGCTAGTTAGCAGCAGGCAGCACACGCAAGAGCCAGGATGTTAGTCATTCTGGCTCCTGGCAACATTGTACACAAAACCGTCATGGCGTGAGTGAGTGATTCATAACGTGGGTTTTAAGCTTATACTTCCTGTCAGTGATTTTTCAGGGACTATGATGACAAAGCACGAAATACTAGAAAACTAGAACTAGAAGAATGTTAGTTTTCTTTAGACTTGGACTTCCACAAAAAAAAGTTGGAGCGCGCCGAAAGTTTATCCAAGGGAAGGGAATTACTGACGAAAAATACTGAGAGTGATCAACTGATTTATATGGAGTGACTGAAAATGTAATCTGGAAAGGTTTTTTTTTTGATGGGCTAAATGGAAATAATGAGAATATGGGACACAAAAACAGATGACAGAGCAGAGAGGCTCAAAGTGTGAGCTTGTTCTTTTACTAGTTAAAGCTATTTTAGGCCCTGCAGCTTGGTTTCAGGAAAGTTTAGCAGTTGCTTTTAAAAAAAAGAGTAATCTGCTCCATCCGTCTGGGTTGTCTGTGAACTAAACTGAGATCCTAGGGGAAAGCCTGAAGGTCAGAATTAAATGAGCATTGACCGTGGGCCTTCTTTCTTAAATAGAGTGGCTTAATTAAGTAAAATACCTGCAAATCAATGTAGTGCATCCAGACGATTTTCCATTATAACACCCTTTAACATTCATAACAAGATGAGGAACTCTATAAAGTGGAGGAAATGTCAGATTAGATGTAGTTTATCAGTAATTACAGTATGCATTTTGCAGTTATTACATTTTGGGGGGGAGAGGGCAATCTTGTGATTTTATTAAAAGCTACTTTATGCCTTAAAGATATTATTCTCTACAACAACGGGAGAAATCTAATATTGCACAGGATATGAAGGGGTTTGATATTTCAGATGCTGTCTGTTGTTCACATTAATTCGTTTGAAATCCCTTTAAGGCCTATCCTGTTTTCACAAAGATATTTCCCAGATCTACTTTGACCTGATATATTTTGTGGATGTATTTGCTCCGCTAGTCTCATTTTGCTTGACTCACACGGGCCTGTCTGTTGATCCGCTCCTACCTGTCTCTCTCGCTCTGACTCCCTGCATTCGTTTCTGTCTATCTGGTACTGTTTGAAAGTGCCCTTTACACGTCAGTAGTGAGGCGGGTGGTGCAGGGAGGTGGGGGTTTCCACAGCTCTAACTAGGTCAGTGAAGACACACCCCTTTCTACCCTGGCTGTGCCCCTGTTCCTCTCCCCCTCCTGCTTGTCTCCTTTCCTTTTTCCTCTGCTCCCTGCTGTGACGCAATGCAGACTTTCTGCAAACCTCCCGAAGCTGAAAAACACAGCACAGTCTTCCATTTCATTAACTGACTGACACATCTAACAAAACAGCCGCATAAAAAACAACTTTCATAGATGCCAACCCGGGCGAGATGAATCAGCTGCACCATGTGGACCCGCTAATCGGCCAAAGTTTCAATGATTTGGCCCGGCTTCTTGTTGTGATTACAGATTACATAATGGTCCGGCATTGCATAATGTTTGTGGGGGTTGTCAATCTGTGATCAGACTTTTGCACATTTGGAGGAACAGTCTAGTGCAGCCACCATAAAGTGTTGTTTGCTTTGGGAACAACATCCTCTTACAGAAAGTCAGCTGGTGCACACCAGTGATATAGCAGACAGAAATGAATGCATTTATCTGCAATTTGTGAAACCCATAACATACTCGGCCTGTTACTTGCGATGTGTCTGACACATTCTTCAAACAGTTTGGACTGGAAATCACAAAATAAGCACAAGCGCTAACTCCATGTGTTACATAAGTCCAGCGTGTTGTGGCACAATCCCGACACTGGATGTCTCCGTTTCTGCTTGCTTTGCTGCGATGAGTCATCTGGGAGGTTATATATGAACTGAATTATCAATCTCACTCATGCCTGATTCCTAAATGCATCTTGGTAAACAACAACCAGGAAATAGATCTTGCTATCTGTAGGTGTAGCGCTGATCTCACAAGCAAGGAAATATCAGAAACTCCAGTCAACAACCATAAATGAGCTGCAAAATAAAAAAAGATTAATTCACTGATTTTTTTTTTTAGCCATGATATGGAGTGACAAAAGCATCGCTCTCCCCTGATTAGATCATTTGAGGCACTTAGAGAAGCTGGGTTTAAGAGAAAGGGAAGCAAGAACCTGAGGGGAGTATGGGATGATGAAAGAAAATGGGAGGATGAGACAACACTGAGATAAAGCAGCAGAGCGCGGTTGTCCAGTAGTGCCCTGCCTGATGGCACACAGCAGATTTAGGTCATCGGTGATTGAGGAAACACATCAATGTGAGGTGGAAGAGAAAAGAAGTAGCTTCTTTCTATTCACTGAGCTCACTGGCCTTAATTAGCATGGATGGAAATATCACACTGTTGTCAGCGTCCATGTGCTATTACATGTGCTAATCCATGTGCATTTGGTGTGTGTCTCTGTGTGTGCGCAGTCACAATGAGCTGGGTGTAACTGGGTCAAGTTCACATGGCAAAGCACGTTGTTTCATGCTGGAGATAAACACAACCTTGTTGCCATAGTAATCTCTCTTCCCTCTTCCCACAACTTTGCATGCTATACATTTGTATTTGCATCAGATCTCAGTTGTATTGTTAACACATACACAAGCTACAGATTCAGGACAGTGTGCGACATCCCACCAAATCCTACTGTTATCAGATGTGGATCTGAACGAATGCAATCAATCACGGCTGTCGACTGTTTGGATGATGTATTCTCTAAATCAGAGGTTCCATGAGTAGTCCGAGTGCGTCAACACCACAGAGTCCTCCCTCTATTCAAGCATTCGTGGGTGTGGACGTGAACCTGCTTTTGTGAAGAACAAAGAGGAGAGAAACGTGGAAGGGTGGGGGAAAAGGCAGTGAGTGACAGAACGAGAGCTTTGCTGCTCATTGTGTTTGTCAAGACAAGTTCAGACATACTGTAGAAATTTAAACATAGGCTTGTGCGTGCGTGCGTGTGCGTGTGTGGTTAAATCGTTTACAAACTCAAATAACGACAGAGAACCTCTCCATGAAGACATGTCTGAATTTAGCAACATGAAAGAAAGACACGTCCTGTTTGCAGACACACTAGTATGCTGCACATGCCACGTTTGCTGGTGAGTGTTTATGTGGGTCAATAATGAAATTCTGATCCACTGAGGAAATCTGAGGATGTTTTTTTAGAAAGATGAAAACTGCTGGGACAATATCTAGAAATCCAGTAACTGAACAGATATGTGTAAAATAAAACAAATGCCTGTGAAAGTACAGTAAACAAGTTTGGATTTGCTTGTTTAGAGTCACTAGGAAATGCAATTTAATATTAGAGCATAAGATATTTACAACTAAATAAGCTAGGCTATTATGTTGTTGTTGTTTGTTTGTTTTTCTTGAGGAAATATATGTGATAAACTCGGCATAAACTCATCTAATCTCTTCTATATTAAGTCTGCTTTTTTCCCCTCTTGGTGACAGCACGTTTCATTGGAAGTGACCAAATTTTCCAACAAATGAGATCATTTGTTCATCCAAATGTCTGTTCATCCATCCATCGATTTTCTTGGAGCCTTTCTTGGATAGGCTGGAGCCTATCACAGCTGTCATCTGGTGAGAGGCTAGGTTCACCCTGGTCATGTCTCCAGTTTATTACAGGCCTAACACAGATAGACAGATAACCATTTACACAAGCGAATCACCAGTTTACCTAACATTTAGGCCTTTGGACTCTGGCGTAAGATGGAGTACCTGGAAAGAACCAACACAGATATAGATACAGACACCATACAGAAAGGCCGCAGCCAGCTGCTGCACTCAAACCAGTGCTGCTAACCACTGCACCACAGTGCCCCCTTACTCCACATATGTTACATGAATGTTTCTAGTAAAACATTTTGGTTTTTCTTGGTCTTTTCTTTCTTTTATAAATAATTATGAAGCCACACGAAAAAGTATCAACTGATCAAATTACCAGCAAGAAGAAGCTTGAACCATGAACAGCAATTTCCACTTCACTATGTGACACAGTGAAACTCAGTTTGGCAATATTTCTTAAGTGATTAAAAACAAGAATAAACCAGAGATTAACCACGAGCATCCAAAGTGAAAGCTGAATCAAAAGTTACCCAGAGGTGATGGTCATGGTTTATTTAGCAAAACAGGCTAACCATTTTCCATTCACCAGTTTACCTAACATTTAGCCACAAATCTATCGAGGGCATGAACAAAGACTTCTGTGTTTTCATTATTAACTTTTATTAGAGTCTCACACACACGCAAGATCTTTAACTCTGAAACATCTTCATGCCACAAGACTTATATAGATATAAGTCTTGTAATATATATAATTTCCACTTCATATATATATATATATATATATATATAAAACAAGAATAAACCAGAGATTAACCACGAGCATCCAAAGTAAAGCTGAATCAAAAGTTAGAGAGAGAAATATATATATATATATATATATATATATATATATATATTCATTATTATTTATATATATATATATATATATATATATATATAAGTCTTGTAATATATATATATATATATATATATATATATATATATATATATATATATATATATATATATATATATATATATATATATATATATATATATATATATATAGATAGAGAGAGAGAGAGAGAGAGAGAGAGATATGACTGAATGTCATCTGCATATAAGATGGCAAGAAAGGGTTGAAAATTTTTTGAAGGGGGGACAGACATAACAGAAACAGTAAACCGTGCAGCACACCACAGGAAAGTGCAGCGATGAGGGCTTCTACTTAGAACCAGCCACAGAAAAAGATTGCTCAGACAGATATGAAGAGAACGCTACGCCAAAGCAGACCACCAACATACTTGGTCTATCAAGCGTAACGTGACAATATCATCAAAACAGAACATTCTGCCGCATCAAAATGTCACTGGGGATCTGTTGTCACGTTTTGGTTTTCAAATGCGGCTTTTTATGCTACAAGCCTTGTACCGTTGACGCTAAACCTTCAAATCAGATACTGATTTTTTTTAATATTGTAACTGATTATTATACAGGCCAAAAACACCACTATAAACAGCACGCCTAAGCTCCTGTTATGATACATGCAAGTGCAGGAAGTGCTAAGGAAGTGCTTGGTGAGATAATCTGTACCTTGTGACCCATGATTGAACTCGCACTATTCATCCTGCAGCCTTTATCAAACTGTGAAGTTGTGCAGTACATGAAAAATGAAGCCGATAAGGGGAAACTGGTAGCGAAAAGAAACAGATGCACAAGTGTAAAGCTGTAACAGGAGCTGAAAGGATGAAAAAGAAGAACTGAGAATGACATGTATGAAATATGGAGAAAAAATGAAGATGTAAAGTGGAGTCGAGTGGAGGAGGAAAAGTAGATTGTGACAGGAGAGAACAGCACTTGCACTCTCTCTGACACACTGACCTAGTGACGCAGCAAAGCTCACAGTCCAGATTACAGAGCCGTGGCTTTTTAGAGCGGAGGGGAGGGGGGATTAATGGAGCCTCGAAACAGAAGAAAACAGGGAGCTTAACTGAATGAGGGAAGTAGGGATTACAGCTCAGTGGAACCTGAAATAATCCCAGCCAACTGACTGGCACAGCCCAGCACATACTGAGTGTGTGCATGTGTGTGTGTGTGTTTAAATTTCAGCCTTCTTGAGGGTGAATTTGTACAGCATTTCTGTACAAATTAGGAAATGAAAGGGCACGAAGCGGTGAACGCGGTGCATGAAAAATGTTGGTTAAACTGAACCCTGAGCTAGAATGACGGGAGGTGATGCTGCAAAGACAGGGAGAGAGAAACAGAGAGAGATCGCCCATGGGGCCCCATTGAAACCATGTGCAGCCAATCAGTTACAGTTGGTCCCACGTCCCTACAAAGACTCTTTGATGTGAGAGGACTTTAAATTCAACCCTGGGCAGTCACGAGGTTATACCGGCTTTGATGGCAGTCAGGAGAAACCTTATTCCATTCCTCACAACAAGACCTTGTGTATGAAAACAAAAAGGCTTGCTTGCCTGAGATTCAAAGATTCAGCGGCAAGCGCAGATTCAGTAGGTGGTGGAAAAATGTGAAAAATCAATTACTCTGAACTAAAAGCAGCTACACTGTGCTTCCCATGTGTCTTCCGTAGCTATAGTTCCCCATCCTACACGTTCTTATACACATTATTCAAAGGGCTCTTTCACAGCCTGTTTCATCTCAGAGAGCCAATTTTTCTGCATACCTCCTTTCTATACCTCTCTGATATAAATATCCATCCATTTATATATCACTTCTGCCGGCCTCCCCATCTGCTCCCTCATCCTGTTATGCTTCTCCTGGCAACCTTCCAAAGTCTTCTCCAGCTCTAAGCTCTTCTTCTTCTGTGCCTCTTCCCTCTTCACCTCTTACTTTATCAACAAAATGTCTGCCACATAAGAGCCAATGCCGAAGCCCCCCTTCGCCTCCCACTAACTCCCTCTCTCTCCCTCTTTTTGTTTTTGTCTCTCTTTCTGCTTCCTCTGCTGTCTAACTGAGCAGCACAGCCGTTACGTAAGAGCTAAGGTCAAAGTGTCGCTGCAGTTGTCAAGGGAAACACAGAACGGGGGGGCTTCGGAGGAGATGCACGCACGATGAAAGACGCGAAAAAAGAAAAACTGTGCCACAAAGAAGAGGATATTTATCATGAGTGAATGATTAGAAATACTGAGGAGTTTGAATTTATTTCACGCTGGCTGATACCGATGAGGACGAGGAAGTGTATAAATAAAAAAAGATAACATACGAAAAAAAAGGACGGGGAAGAGGAAAAGGATCTCCAGAGGAAAAAACAAATGACTCTGGACGTCTGTATGTGCGTGTTTGTGTGTGTGTCTGTGTATGGAGGAAATGAAGGAAACAAATTTTTTTTTTTTTAAATCTGTTGCTGTAGGTGTTCTGTGCTCAGCTGCTCCACTAACCTAGTTTGAGTAATCTCTGCCTTCATGCTGTTTCATAACAGTGATGCCAGCGCATTGCATCATAAGGCCACCCGCTACGGCAGCACACACACTCCTCCTGCTCCTCCACCCTCCCAGATCCTCATTAACACCCACAGGCTCATACTTTCCCAAGCACGCATATTCATCAGAGTGCAAATCCCTTTCATTGTTATTAATCAGTTAAAGACGGAGATTTGCTATAACAACCACACAAAGAATCCATGAAAACAAACGATTCACAGGAGCAACAGAATAACACATGCATCTGCAACAAAAATTTTAAAAAGTCAAAATACTATCCGATGTTGAGACCTGATAGTGAGATTAAATAAATGAGATGCAATTGCGATAACAGCGTTTCTATTGCATGCCCTTGCATGTGCTGCGCAGAAATATGAACACGAAACAGGAACCAGACTTTTGCAAAGCAAACCTGAGGTTACTGAGTCTAAACTTTGCTCAGTTCCACCGAGAATACACTGAGAGATGGTGAGCAATCACCGGGAAAACAGCCAGGAATATTTTCCCATCTATTCTTCCAAATCCAGATGAACACCACTGAGGAACAAAGCTCATCTGAGTGCACAAGCTGAAATAAATACTTTACAGACCCACAAAGTCTATCAGTCCTTGCCACAATAATCTAAATCCACTTTACCCCTCTGTTTCCCCCCTCCCTCTCTTTGAGGAGAAAGGTCGCTCATAAATGTTCAGGAATGGGACGAGAACTGCAAAAGGTGACATAAGCACAGAGGCTGAATAGAAGAGGCATTGTACAATTAGGAAAAGTTGAGTCAGTGGAGAAATAGCGCGATTTTATTCATGCTTTAAACCGTGAAACCAATATTTGAGGAGCTGGAGTCCCTTTATTCTTCAATGAGCACCCAACTGATTATTAGTTAATCAGCTTGAACATCAAGCTTACGTTTCCAGGAGAAATATTCACTTTGAGCCTTTCATTTTTGCATTTCATTGAGGCCACATTTCCATACACCATTAATGCAAATCTGGAAAATATGCAGCGAATGGTGTGTGTGTGTGTGTGGGGGGGGGGAGTACTCTCTGGTAAACAACAGCCTTTTGATAGCATCATGACGCTTATTTACATCTCCAGCAAAAGCCTGATTAGCCAGGTATTAAGTTTACATTAATTTATAGGTCACAACCTGTGCTGTTACAGTAAATTATGAGGGGAAACAGTGTGTTAAAGCAGAACTGACTGCAGGTTTAATTGCCTTCCTTTTCCCTGCTGGATGGTAATAATATTTATTTCTCACACTATAACTCTGTGCTGTGAGGAGACAGGGGGGGGACTAGTGAATCAAACGCCAAGCCACCTTAAACGCGCTCCCGACTGCGCGTCCCCGCGAGAGCTGAGAGAGGAGCTGTCGGCAGTGAGATCATGTGAGAGTCCACGCTTGGAGAAAGTAGGTTAGCAGGGTAGACTGAGAGGAAAGCAGGCGGAGAAGTCACAGAGGCAAAAAGGGGGGGTCCGAGCACCGCTCTTCCACCGTGGGACTATTCTGTCAAGAAGAAGAAGGAAAAAAAGTTGATCCAAATCTATTCACCAGTGCGCGGAGACAGTTACGATGCGAACCAAAGCGACTTCGTACACTCTTTTATTTTCCCCGGACTTTACCGAGCGATAAAAAGAAGAGTTTCGGATAGCTTTTTTTCCTTTCCCCTGCCGTGGTTTGCGAAAGCTGCCTGCAGCTGGGACGAAGTTAATATTTACAGAGTCAGTTGACTCTGGCTCCAGCGCCGTATTCCCCTCTCTCCCCACTGTCACTTACAGTAAACCCATGTAGTCCAGTCTTCATCGTTCTTTCCAGAAATAAGAAAACACCAAAATGAGAGGTAAGTTTACTTTTTTTTTTAATGTCACAATAAATGCGTGCGTGTTTTGGGGGTGAACTTTGTATTTTGTGGTTGGAACAGCCACATGTGTGCGCTCAGGGAGTTAGGAGTGCGCCTGTTTTCCTCTCAATTCGCGTTAATCCCTCATGACTGGATTATAGGCGCACAGAGCTGCACGCCAAACGCTAAAGGACACAGCGCTGGAGGCATGGCGTTCACTCGTGACAAATGCTAAATGTTATACATGTTTACTTTTCTTTCTTGCTTTTTTTTCCTATGCATCTGCTTATTATGATAACATCAGACCAAGTCCTAAATGTACACATGCGCGTTTGTGCTTTGTAACTTGTGCAGTGAAAGACCTTACAAACCTACCTTTTTAAATAAAATAAATAAATAAATAAATAAATAAATAAGAAGACTTAGAAGTGTGAGCGCGATCTCACCTGAGACTCCTGTAAATTTTGCCAGGGCGTCCATGTTGGGGTTATGCAATGAGGAGAGGGAGGGGCGTGGAAGGAGGATGTTGTTAGCCAAAACTAGAATTATGTAATCGAGATGTTATTTGACCTTATCGGGTGTCTAATCGGCTAAACTTAAAGCTTAAATAGGCCACATTTAGCAATAATCATGCAATCGATCATTATAATAATAATAAATTAAGCCATAATCTTGTATTTGTAAACTTAGAACCATATATCTTGTTAATATTTCCATATATTTGAAAAATAAAAGAGTCCTTAAAATGCGTGTAAAGTGTTTTCGTGGTTTGTTTTTTACAGCTGATGTTACTACACGGATCTGAGCAGCAGTTAGTGTAGTTCTGTTCTTGTAGTTGTGTTATTGTTGTGATGTGGTGGCTGTGACAGCATGGCCGACTGTGTGAGTGTACAGAGGGAGACGGACCTGGCTGTTCCACTGACCTAGTTATGTCACCCAGCGTTATACAGCACTCACAGCGGAAGGAGGGGAAGCGGCTCCGGGAAGCGTCGTGCCGCCCGGACTTGCGGCACCATGTGCGGTTACAGGCTCGATGTTCACTGTGTCGCTCCCTGACACAGGCTGAACTTGAACTTGGCCTGGGAAGCTGGCAGTTCGTAGTGATAAAGGGAAGTTGCTTTTATAGTGAAATACAAAAGATGGTTAGATGCGATTTCACATGAAATCAAACTAGTCCTCAGATTTGCAAAAATGCAAATCACTTTGATATGAATTTTTTTTTACTAGCTGGAAAGAGGCAGCATACAAGACAACCCCCTCCAATTACAGCGGTTTTAAACAGGCTGATAGTGTTCTGATGGTTGGATCTGTTTGTGTTTGGCAAGTTGGGAGTTTTGGCCAGAGCAAGGATTACAATCTATCATGTACAGGAAAGGAGATTACCTGCAGCCCATGTGGAGTTTGGGGGTTTTTTGGCAGGAGAAGAAAGATGTTTTTTTTTTTTTTTCCTCTTTTGTACTTAAAAGATAGGGAGGTGGGGAGGTAGGGAAGGGGGGCCTCTGGTGGAGGGAGGTTCCCTTTCTGGCAGGATATTCAAATGTAAACAATCCACAGCCCTTTCTTAGTTGGCTGAACTCAAAATGTAGTCTAGTCACACGACCTGTCGTGTCCTCACTGGAAAAGCACATCAGCGTTTTTTGCTTTTTTATCCCATCTTGAATCGTTTTGGTTTCAGAGTGTTGAGTCATTCTAAATGTTTAGGCATGCAGATGGGCTCGGGCTTGTTGTGATGTCTGGACTTCTGACACTTCCTCTCGTTTGCTGCACTAGACAGCACTTCTACAAAATGTGTTCCACTTATTTATAACCTAGCAGACAGTGAACGATCACAAGACTCGTGTCATAAGCTGACAGCCAGTGTAGGAGGTCTGTGACTTTCTTACCTCTGTTCTAATCTCTCCCAAGTGGGCCTCAACTTGGGCCTCTGCTTGTTTTTGCATCTTTTTAAATAAAGTAAGCTAAATGCACGGGCAGCCAGATTGTATATGTTAATTTAGTGCATGCTGCAGTCTCAAGTTCTTGTATTTTAAGTTGTATTATTCTAAGACAGTTAAAATATATATATATATATACACACACATATATATCAGAGATATAATTGAGGACTCAGGATGTTTAAGACAGTTCCAATGTAATGTAGCTCCAATGCAACAAGGAACAGTCACAGTTGACTGTTGTTACACAGCTCTGTGAAACACTGTAAGCCTACACCCAATTAGGAGGCATGATACAACAAGCACTTCAGGTTTTCCAGTATGTACAGTATAGAGCTCCAGCACAAGGCCTCCACCTTTGGTTGAATGCATTTTCTGCCAGTCATTATGAGTAGGTAGCAAAGAATTAAAGGCATGCCGCCTTTTATACACACTAGGGTCAATCTTCAAGTATATCACTTGTTATTTTAACCCTTATAATAAACCGACAAGTAGATTATGTCGGTTTATCCTCCTTGTAGTTTACTTTTTATGATTATATCATCGAGAAGTGGCATACGTGCGTGCGTGTGTTCTTGCACGTATGTCTCAGGGAACATGTGGAAGGTCAAAATTCAGCTTTCTCTTTTATTAAGCTACTGACACACTGACATACTGACCATTTGACCCACAAGGCAGGCGGCTCCTGGGTGAATTACTGACTGTTTGTTCCTCGTTAGATGCAGAGAAGTGAACTGCTGGAAGCTCAAAATCAGTGATTTTTTTTCCTGTTTCTCTCTTTGCCTCTCCATACCCCACCCCTACTGAATTAGCCTCTGTAGAGATAACAAGGTTACACATTTAGCTGCCCGATAAACACTGTGAGGCCAATGTGTTTGCCTGAACCGTCAGTTCCCTGTTTATTTTGTGCAAAAGGTTTGGGTGCGCCAAAGTCCTAGAGACGAAACACCTGCCGTACTCAAACAATACTCTGCGTTTGCCATTTGCGTCATTTCTCATCAGTTGTTACTAAGTTAATGTGTCACCCAGTAATAAAGCTACAGGATATATGAGCTATGTTAGCAAGAAGAAGAACTACTATTGATCCTTTTGGAGAGCTGGCTGTCTGAAGAGTGCTAAAGGTCACATACTTTAGACTAGTTTTCAGAGTTAAAGGTAATTTTTTTTTTTTTTTTTGCAGTTTAGTTTGGCTACTGCTGCTGTGTCGCTATCAGCATTTCAAGCAGCTGAATTTTTATCAGGTAGTTAGCTAACAGCAATATTTCTGTAAAGATTAGCCAAATATCTGACAAAACATTAACCACTCTGAATATCCCTTAATCACTAAAGGCACCAAAGTCTGCAAAAATGAGGACAAAATGGGCACAGCTTCTCATACATGCATGGGCTTCATAGTCTTTAATCATGGTTAAAAATAATACCTTTACAGTGTTGGTCCAAAATCTAAATGCGTCAATTTGAGGGGGCATTTTTCACCATCCTATCACTACTGATATTTTTACGTCAAACATTAATCAGCCAATCAGAAGAAAGGTAAGCAGTAATTAAAATAGCTGCTTTTGGAAAACCTATTTTTCCACCGACTCTTCATTCACCAGCAACTTTAAACAGAGGAACATAAAGTAGATGCATCTGTTTCTGTCTCTGGTTTTTCTTGGATGTCTGCACAGATTCAGAAAAGAGGCCCGTGAAAGTATGTATGTGTGGTTGTAGCAACAGGGGTGGATGGCTGGGCATCTGTGTTATTCTGGCTCTCAGCACAGGACAGGAATAGAAGCAGAAGCTCAATGTCAAAGACCTGGGAGAGGAGTGGGGGCTGAATAACTGACATTCAAGTTCAGAAATGGTATGGTTTGCATGGACAGCAGCCAGGGACAGGAAGAGAGGGCAATCACAGATCTAGCAAATGTAGTTTATCTTTAATATAACAGCAAGGTGAATCCCTAATTAATCCATACAGAAGTAGGAGAAAACTGTGAAGGCCTGTGTTGGATATTAGTAAATGTGCAGTTTGTCTAGGCCTGCTATCATCGCCTTTCTCGTTAAATTTGGCTGTTATGTAACCAAGCCAGTTTGCTAATGCAAGCCACAAGCCTTCAGGGAAATGTTTTATGGTAAAGTCTGAGCATTGTTCAGCTCCACCTTAAAACTGCTCCGCAGCGCCGGGATCGCGCTCGCCTCCCTCTCCCCCCGCAGTGGGAAAGTGTGTCAGTAGGACAGACCGTCCACATGGGCTGACAGGCTACATCGCCCGAGTGACGTATGACTCAGCCAATACCAAGAAGCTGCTAATGCAGCTCAGCCAGTGGGAGAAAGAGAGTCTGAGCAGGGCGGGTTGTCAGTGTTGCTAGAGTGAGCGTGCTGAATGAGTGTTGTTAGGAATGCTCACAGACAGGAGTTATATAATCGTGAGATGAGGGAGGGGTGGAGGAGAACCTGAGAGAAAGAGAAGAAGGAAGGGAGGGAGGGAGGGTGATATTTTTCCATTGCATGTCTGCAGCTGCCTTGATCAGTTGGAGTATTTCAGTCAACAGTTTTAGAGAAGAGACAGCCGACTGTGTCGTTAGAAAAAGAAGTGGAAAGTTGTGTTTTCCAGTACCTAAGAGTGCAACAATTCCTTCTCAATCCCTAAGTGCTTTTCCATACATGATCCTCGTGGCACAAAGGGTGATTTTGTAAATCAATCTAGGATAGTACAGGCAGAAAACCTCTGCTGTAACTATCATATGATATAGCACTTGTCGTCTTTACCAAAGAGAACGAGTCTTTGTGTATGTGTGATATGTGCAAGTGGCATGTGATTTGATATCTGGTTGTGAACTCTGTTCCCTCCTGGGGGCCATTTACAGGGCGCAGACAAACACAGTTTATGGCAAGTTCTCCTATACAGTGTGTGCTAATTGCGGGACGGTTTGTTTATGGGGTTGTTGCAGACATTAAACAAATAATCGATGCCAGTGTTACATAGTTGGAGATCACTCAGTGGACTAATTACAACATGTGTTTTTGAGTGGTCTGGGTCAACGTCAAAATACAGTAATAATTTCTTAACAATACCAATAAAAAGGCCTGAGGTGCATTGTTTTCAGTTAATCATATGGTGTACCAAGCAGTTTACAACACAAAGAAGTTCAGAGATCAGAAGGCATAAAAGTGATGCGTTTGGGACACAAATAATCCAACAAACTGTTACAGATCAATGAGAAGTGCACTTTTTTTTTATTTTAAGAGAGAAATGCATACAGACCCCTGGTAATGGGACATGTTTTGACCAGAAGGAGTATTTACCCTCCAGACTCCAGTCAGGCTCCAAATCTTATAACATTGCCTACAAGCTCTTAAATTCCTGCTAGAGATGGAAGGCAAGGACAAGTATAACAGAACTTAAACAAAGAGAAAATGTTTAAGGCCTTCAATTTGTATCAGCCAGAGCCAGGATATGGTCTAACAAAGTGGGGTTTGTAGCAGTTTCACTGCAAGAAGAGGACATGCATGGGTGACCTTTTAATGTCTACAGAAGATACAAAAGACCTAATTTGGGCCGAGGTTATTAGCTACAGAAATCATGATAGCACGGTCTAATGGCTAAATTTGTGCTTGGCTTAGGGTACAGAGATGTAGGAGTAGCTTTAATTGTATTAAGCTGATGGAATTTGAGAGTGAAACTAAAACTTTTCCAGATTTTGAGCAGTTGTAGGGCTGTGTGGACAACAGATGTCGGACTCGAGTTTCCTAAAAATAAGGAAATTATTGAGGAGAAAGGAAAGCCAGCGCAAAACAGCATTTCTTTGCCAAATATGGACTTGTATGGAACTATTTTTGTAAGTCTTACTAAATATGTTTCTTCCTGTTTTTGTGTTGTGTGCTTGGATGTTAAAGCCAAAGTATGACTGAATATGTACTCTGAAAGCCTAATGTGAAGCACGGCTTTCCTCTTAAGTTTGAGACACGTTAAGGAGCAGTTTTCTGACCTCTCGTCCATGTTTCTTTTCATCAATGCAGCTCAGATCGAGGTCATCCCCTGTAAGATCTGCGGGGACAAGTCCTCAGGAATCCACTATGGAGTCATCACCTGTGAAGGCTGCAAGGTGAGCCGAGAATAACGCCTTGGTATCAGATCTCACTTTAACCGAGCTGTTTGATCGAACGTTTGCATCTCATTCGCAGTGTCTGTATTTTGTCTTCTTGTGTGTGTTTAGGGTTTCTTCCGTCGCAGCCAGCAGAACAATGCCATGTACTCTTGTTCCCGCCAGAGGAACTGCCTGATTGACCGAACCAACCGCAACCGCTGCCAGCACTGCCGCCTACAGAAATGTCTGGCTTTGGGCATGAGCCGAGATGGTAAAAAAATACACGCAAAAACCATGCACTTTATCCACCTTACCAACTTCCTCAGCTTTTAACAGTCATCACGACCTATTTGGTTAATCTGAGACTTGCTTAGATAAGGGAAGTAAAGAGATATGTGTGTATTCAGTGACACATAACGTGTGTGGGTGTCATCGGTTTCAAAGCTGATGCCCGAGGAATTTGAAGACCTCACCAGTAAAGATCGAGATCAGCTGTTGTAATGGGGTTGGTCACATATAGGCCTGTTCTGCGGGCTGCAGAAAGAAGACAAATATTATGTGTCTTCTACCCAGGGCTGGGTAATACAGTGCTCATATATAGAAATAGGGGATTCAAAGTGAGGTAAGATATCCTACAATTAGGCTGAGGAAGAAATGTTTACACAAGCTCTTGAATTAACCTAAAAAAATTGCAGTATGCATCTTTTTTTTTTTTTTTTTTTTTAAATGGAAGTGAGGACAATATTTTGCTTAGCTGAAGATAAATGGCACAATATTCAATAACACTCACACTTTCATTTTTTTTGAAAGTGCAATATCCTTTTTAGCAGAATTTTATTTAAACTTTTATATTTGCTATTTTATTATATTCTTGTTTTACTCCGTGGAATGAATGATGAGTTGAGCTCCATTTTCACTGTACAGCAACATAAAATAAAGATAATCTTTATCTGTATCTTAGCTTAAACGTGACAGTCAATCACATACTGTACAGTTAACCAAGCAATAAAGCAAGCAGTCACCTGTAAAATGTATTTGTTTGTCTACTATAATAAAAGTATTTCTGTTTTGCAGCGGTGAAGTTCGGCCGCATGTCAAAGAAGCAGCGTGACAGCCTCTACGCTGAGGTTCAGAAGCACCAGAAGTCCCAAGAGTGTGTGGGGTCCGGAAGCGGGGGCTCTGCCACTCTTTCCTTACCCAGGGAAGATGGAGTCTGTGGCAGCGGTGGGGAAGATGGCGAAGAGGGTTTGAGCAGGTCCTACAGCAGCGGCGGCTCCAGCTCCACCCTCAGCGACCTGGATGACATCGCCGCGCTGCCTGACCTGTTTGACCTGCCATTGACACCCGAGGAGGCCAGCGAGTACTGCAGCCTGGAGCTGCTCGGAGGCGGAGGAGCTAGTGCCGGGAACACCTCCAACTCATCGTCTTCTTCTTCCACTTCCTCGTCTTTGTCCAATCAGAATTCTCCACAGCAGACCATACTAGATGGCGCGGACAGTAATGGCATCCAGCTCCTGCACTCTCACACACATTCGCTTCTGGGAAACACACGTGCACTGCTGGACCAGCTGCCTGATGACTGCTCAATAACAGACCTTGGTGAGTGCTGAACATAATAAACAACAAAAAAAAGTTCTTGTTATTCACCCGTAAACCTGTGTGTACAAGAGTACCTCAAAATGTCAAATAGCGGTGGCTGATGTATAACAGGACTTTATTTGACAGGATATAATAAAAGAGAAGAGTGATTTAGAAGTCCGTATTTTGCCTAGTGCATGCTTTTCATGCAACGTTAATATTTCTTTCAGCCGTTTGACATTCAGTCACTCCTAATGGTTCGTGAAGCTTATGACTGATTCTGCTTAAACAAAGCAGAAGCAGTCTAGATCATTATTTCAAGTAAAATATGCAGGCTTTGCTTTGAGAATTTACAATGAAATGCTAAAAGTATTTCCTTGAAAACAAGCAAAAGGGTTGAGCAATAAGTGTAATATCCTACATGAAAAAAGAGTTAAAAACAAAAAAAAAAAATCATATTCAATTCAAGGACGAGGACACGGTTCATCAAAAGGTTGATCTAATAAAAGGAATCTGAGTCATGCACACTAAATCTAAAAGCAAAAAACGGTGGCAAGTGTTATAAAGAACAGTAAAAAAAAAAAATAGTCAAAACATGTAGTACATCATCTCTGCAAATACAGCAACAGATGAAGGGATGGGTGTGTTTTGGGTCTCTGGAGAGGGTTAATACCTTGAGGTGTAACAACAGACTGTGGTTGAATGCATCTCAACCAAAAAAAAACCACTTGTAATAATACATGCAGGTCAAACGGCTGTGGAAATAAGGTGAGAAAATGAGCCATTAACACTCTTGTCAGGGTCTGTAGATATGCAAAGCATCTAAACAAACACAGCAGGTCTTACATATGTAAACAAAACCAGTGTTACACTGTAACTCTGCTGAGCTCAATGCTGTCTTTCCAAAGCACAAAATTGGTGCTACCACAAATAAACAGCACTGATTTTGTGTGTATATACCTGTTTTGTCTTACAGAGCACATCACTCAGAGTATTGTTAAGTCGCACTTGGAAACGTGTCAGTACAGCGCCGAAGATATGAAGAGATTCAACTATGTACAATATACACCTGAAGAAACGCGTACTTTTCAGAACAAGGTAAATAATCCACACGTGCCCTCCTGAAGATCATAAGAAAAAGGAAAAAAAGACCTAAACCAAGAAGACTGATCCTATTAGTGAGCATGGGT
This sequence comes from Oreochromis aureus, assembly GCF_013358895.1. Lineage (NCBI taxonomy): Eukaryota > Metazoa > Chordata > Actinopteri > Cichliformes > Cichlidae > Oreochromis > Oreochromis aureus. Next base: position 12,819,783 of record NC_052959.1, read on the forward strand.
TATATAGTAAAAGCCTGATGGAGCTTATTCTTCAGTGGCATACACCCCCAGTCCTCATCTAAAACTCACAGTAAGCCACACTGTTGCTTGGCATGTTCTTAACCGTGAACATCCATATTGTGGTTTTATGAGTCAGTCAGAAAATTCGAAAGACATATCTTTCCATAACATGTACTGTATTTTTAATTTGTAATTTTTCTGTACTTAACAGAAAAACAAAACTATTTAAATCTAGTTTAATATTTGGGCATCAATCATCGTATTTCTTCTGAATGGGAGGCTAGACATCAGATTATCCAAAAGAAGTGTATCACATCAACACTGTAACATTGATGGGCATCTAGAACTTAAATCTCCTCTTTCTTGCACACTTTGCTTTTCAGTCTGCTGAGTGGATGTGGCAGCAGTGTGCACATCACATTACCAACGCAATCCAATACGTTGTGGAGTTTGCCAAACGTATTGCAGGCTTCATGGATCTGTGTCAGAACGATCAGATCATTTTGCTGAAAGCAGGTTAGTGCACAGTCTATGAAAGCGCAAATACTCTTTTCACTGAGTTTCTTCTTCGTAAGTAAACAAAGCTTGAAACTTGCTAACTTTGATTCCTTCTTGTTTTTTTGTCTCCAACTCTACCTTTGCCTTTTGTTTTAACTACCCGTTCGTTTGTTTGAATAAACTATATGCTCCTGATCTGAACACTGTACCGAACACATCAAATTGCGCAATCCTGGGGAAAAAAAACCCAAAACATAATTTTATGTTACCTGAATACCTGCATATATCTGACAATGCATTTCTGTAAATGTTTTGAACTTTTTAAAACACTTTAAAACTGTTCAAAAATGTCCTATATATGCCGTCCTTCAATCTGGGTCAAAATTGCTTACATCTTGTTGTTTGTTTTGTACGTGTTGGAGTATCTTGGGCTTTTTCTATCCTCCCCTCCTTCTTTCTTCTGTCTCCATCTTTTTTGCTCTATCTGTGGCTCCGTTTTTAGGCTGCCTGGAGGTCCTCCTTATACGTATGTGCCGAGCGTTCAACAGCAACAACAACACCATTTTCTTCAATGGAAAATTTGCTCCAGCTCAGTTCTTCAAAGCACTAGGTGAGTATCAGAGCATTAAAAACAATACAATAAATGTCAGAAATATCACATTTCTTTTCCTTTATGCAAGCATTATAATCAAACACCTGTTCTAAATGCAATATGCAAATCTACCATTACTGCATTCAAAACTGCCAGTGATCCCACTATAAGAAATACAGCCAACACCTCTATAGCTGTTACCTAAACCTCTACATTGATCAACACAAATCATTACTATAAATGACATAACAGTCATAACTGTCACAGTAATGCTTTTTCTCTAAGATAGTTATTTCTCTTTTATTCTTATCAGAAGCAGTTCGTCACAAAGAGAACAGATATTAATGTTAATTAGGGGTAATTGAAACCCCGCAGATGGATTTTCCAATTTCTGCCTCATTTTTGCCTCTGCGGTATCACCGATGCGCTCTAACAGAAGAAAAATCAGCTTTTAAAACAGCAATAAGCTGCTTGATAAACTCATTTAAAGGAATGCTGCTCAGGTCTCATTTTAAAAGACAGATTGGTCAGTGGGGAAGGATTTTCCCTTTTTTTTAAACACTACTATGAAATCAGATACACAGTAATCTGAGTAAGAAAGCAGCTCATTTAACTGTTATGAAATTTCCAAATCATGGAGAGATAGAGATCTTCAGTCTCTATGTATGTCCTGTTTCCCTAAGCAGTGCTATCTTCATGATTATTATTTCTGACAATGAACTTATCAAACACAATGCATGTGTGCAGGCTGTGATGATCTCGTCAGTGCAGTGTTTGACCTGGGGAAAGGACTCTGCCGTCTACAGCTGTCTGACGAGGAGATGGCCCTCTTTAGCGCCGCTGTCCTTCTAACGCCGGGTGATTATCTTTCATGCACATCTCCTTGTTGCTAACACAGACACTTATGAAAGCAAACAAGCTTGAAAAGAACTACACATTGGACTGCAAAATAATAGTGCAGTCCAATGTAATAAATAATAATAATAAAAAAAAACAGGCTACACTTACATTTATGTATTAGTTTTCCTTTAGATGTTTATTCTAAATGCAATGCACATTATTAAGCTGACTTGCAGTAAAAAAAAACCTTAATTTGGTTTCATGCATCCGTGTATCAGCTTCAGCATCACATTTGTGGGTTGCTTGGATGACAAAAGTGTAGAACAGTTTCATGACATAATTGCATAAATGAAGCTTTACCTTATTTATCGTTTCATGGGGATATATACAGTATCAGGCTGGGAGAGAAGGTGTAGAAATCCTGACACTTGATGTTTCTATTCGATTGGATGGTGCCAGCTAGCCCTCACATCTTTATGAAGGCTTTAGTTTAAAATCTCATCTTTAGAACCTACACTGTAGGTGGCTAATATCTAAATGTCATCTCTGTAGATCGACCCTGGCTGACAGAAGGCCAGAAGGTTCAGAAACTCCAGGAGAAAGTCTATCTGGCTCTGCAGCACAGTCTACAAAAGAGTGGCGCATCTGACGAGAAACTGGACAAGGTAAGGTTAAGCAAACGTTGCCCTTTTCAAACATGCACAGTTACGTATTCACATGTTTACCCTTGTATTTTTTTTCATCCCCACAGATGGTGTCCAGGCTGCCTGTAATGAAGTCCATCTGTAACCTCCACATTGATAAACTGGAGTTTTTCCGTTTGGTCCACCCAGAGACTGCCTACAGTTTCCCACCACTGTACCGGGAAGTGTTTGGCAGCGAGATGTCTCTGCCGGACTCCACCGACAGCTAGACAGGCAGTTAGGCAAAAGACAGAGAGAAAGAGAGAGACAGTGTATTAAGATGTAGGGAAGCAAAAAAAAGAGACAGAGAAGGGTAAGGATTTTAAAATCCACAACCAGCAGTTAAGAGACAATCCAGGACTTTAAATTCTCCGTCTCCCATGATCCCAAAGTAGTCCTCCACTTTTCCAGCAGGCAAAAGCACCTTACACTACAGACCACACATGCTCATGGTCCTCTGCATATTGTAGCATTAACAACACACATATGGGTGTAGTAGTAGTAATAATAATAATAATGATAATAATACCACAGCAGCCCACTAAGCATGTAACAACTGCAAGCTCTAACACATGTTCAGCATGTGATCCAATGCGGATCACCCAACCATTTATGAATGTACCTCATCAATAAGCACCAGTGCACAAGCGAGAAACAAACAACAGAGAATGTACAACCCTGCCACTTTCGAGACAGAGTTTTACAAATAGCGTTTGTATAAAGTTGCGTCAAGTTACAAGTCTCCCTGTTCTTGCAGCTCTTAGTCGATATTCATGCATCTCAGTATGGTACGTCCGCGTATTCATACAGACAGCATCCTTGTACTGACCATCACTTAGGGACCAAGATCATGAGTCAAAATTTGTGAGTTTTTTTTCTCCATGACTCACAACTTCGGCTGAACTCAAAAAGCTAAGTACCAGTTTCACTCACTTATTTAGACAGTGTTTGGTGCTGCCTTTTTGTAGGCTCTTGTAATGCAATGACAAACCTCAGTCCCACGCACCCCCTTCCTTGTAAATGCCACTTAGTGACAGGACATAATGAAATTATCTTTAATTTATATACACATTTATAAAAGAAATATTTTAAATAAGAATGTAAATAGATAATAGTATATAAGTGTATGGAGAGAGTTAGAATGTGTGAGTTCCGTTTGGCACGAGAGGGAGAGAGAAGAGGATAGCAAGACGTGAGAGGAGGATTTTTTTTTTTTTTTTTTTTTTTTTTTTTTAAAGGATGGATATGTGAGGAGAACTGATATTTGGACTGGAATTTTTTATTTTTTTTTTGCCTGGATGATTTTTCCTCTCCTGACAGTACTCTCAGGTTTCCACGGCAACCAACAACCCCCGGCCGTCACCCCAAGCGACGGGTTGGACATTTGCTGCAGATGCAACACAGCAGGGGAGGCGGTGTTCTCGAACTTAGCGAAACAAACATTGTTTTGAATTTGAACTGTCAGCTTTCGGTTTGCACTGTGGCGTCCCGTCCCTCCGCCCTCCCCTCTGCCTAAAGAGACAAGAGGATAAACAGTAAGGAAACAAGAATGCAAAAAGGCAACTGACGACTTCAGGAACTGCATAACGCAAGCGGACAGACCAGGACTGCCCACCTGTTTCTAACCAGCAGTCAGTACACAGCTAAACTGTCTTCACTCACAGTGTTTCAGGTGGTTCAAGGCCGGGATAACGATGGTCCATAATATGTATCATTAACCTTCTTTGCTGGTTGGTGCAACTGTATTATTTTGTACATTTGCTGTTCCTCTCTCCTCCTGTAGTCCCAAACCTGACACTTGTCTCAATACGAAGCACTTATACTTTTCCTCGTTCTCATTGGACACTAGTCTAAGGCCAGACAGAGCTACCAGCTGCCCCCCTGAGTTGGGCTTCAATGCCAGTTAAGACTTCATTTAATCTGTTGAGCTATTTGTATCTTTTGTTAGAAGCCTGTCACACAAAAGTCACCCATAACTGTTTACATTTTTCATGTACATAAATAACACACGATCTGAAGGTTCTTTTTTAGCATAGAGATGGGGATAAATGTCTTACGATGGGCGATGGTTGTCGAGCAGAGTCCGAGGACCTGCTGCCTGCTGCTCAGGGAGCTAGCTGTGATCTCCTGTCCCTTTATTACCAGTGTCGTCTTTTAGCCTTGTACTCCTCACACCTTTGCACCTAAGATGAAAAGCATAACCATAATCACTGTGGACGTAAGTTATTTTTGTGAATGTTACTCACAAAGTGTCAAAGCCCTTCCCGTTTGTCCTAATATTGTAACTTTAAGATGCATAGGATTACAAAAAAAATTAAAGTAAATAAGTTAGAGTTCAGGATGAATTTCGTTATTGGGGTTTAATATTTCTTTTGCTGTGATTTTCATTTATTTGTCTTTTATCCACATTTTTTTTTCTTTATGTGTCTCCACTTTCGTCTTGTAAAGTCAGTGATCTATTTTTTTTAATTGAAGAAAGATTAGGAAAACTTCAAACAAAAAAATGTTTGTCTCCCTTCTCTTTCCCTGTATGACAAAATGTACAAGAGGTATATTACTAGTCCAAGAGTCACACAGCTCGATATACAGTATATTGTTGTCCGATGGGATACATTATATGTGGTTTTAAGAATGTAATAAATGGTTTCTTTTTCTTTTGAAGTGTTTGTGTAATTTATTTGCTTTTGTGTGGATTTATACAGGTCAATGCAAAAACGTTTAGGCAAATGTATAGGCGGTTCTCCACTGTACAGCATTATCAGGGAGGCTTCAGACTGGTCCCAAATTCATGCTTCTATGACCCCAGTGACCCCAACACCAGACAGTGGGAGTTATAAAGAGCTATCTTCAGCCGCTGGAAGAGTTAGGAGTGTTGCAGCAGATGGTCTGATCCCCACAGACCCTTGATCACCATATAATGGAGACAGACTGGGATTACATGAATGTAAAGAAGCAATCCAGACAGCCTAAATCCACAGAAGAGTCATGGTGAGCTCACCAAGATGCAAGAATGTGCTGGTGTAAGGTTAATTTGCGTATATAAAAAAAAAAGTGTAATGTGCCACTTTTTCTATTTTTAAATTTGATGCACTATAATTGATAAATGCATTCTGACTAGAACCTAAAAAAATTTCACAGTGCTGCATGAAAAAACTTCTTGCATATGGTTACCGTTCGGTGTGGGCTAAAACCAAACGTGAAAAGCCAAGGGCATTGTTAATCAAATTTGATCTTGTACACTGTACACTCTATAGTTTCTACATGCCACTAACCATAGATCTACAACAAAAATCGATCTGCATTAATTATTTAGTTCAGGAAATCACTTTAGCTGACTGTGACTTTCTGTGACTTTCTTCCTACAAACTCGTTTTGTCCTCAGTAAATTAATTTAACACCTCAAATTAAGTTTTAGATTTTTTTTGTAACTTTTTGAAATGTAATTTATTTTTTTATATTTAGCTATAAAATAATTTTTGAAAATATAATAGGTGAATCAGTAGTGGAAGTAGTGTGGAAAAACGAATGACCAGTTACTTATTAGAATAGAGAAACAACCTTTAGGCTTCAGTACTTGCAATTTTAATATGGAGTAACGATACCTGAAGGTGGGCAGTTTATTAGTATTTTTATTTATTAGTCTACACGAAGTGCTTTGACCTACTTTATCCAGCCGGATGGAGCCTCCCACACGAACCTGAAGCCAGGAAACTCTGGTTGCTTAGCAAACTTCTCATCCACGATCCAAAGTTTGGAGACGTGTTGCTCAGTCGCTGTTTGTGCTGTGAACTCACAGCAACTGCTTTCCATACGTTTTCCCCCTTCTTTGAGGTCCAGGTGGCAACGCTGAAACCTGCAAAGATGTCCGTCGCAGGATTTAAAAAACAGATTTACAAAGCCACTCAGGTAAGCTCGCGACAACTAAACATTAGCCTGTCGTTTAGTTAGCCATGTAGCATTCTGGCTACCTGGTTAAGCAGAACGGAAAGCTTTGATAAACAATAAACAATTAAACACCTCCAGCTTGCTGCACATACCACAGGCTATGTTGTTGTTAAACATTTCAGAATATGACAAATGTGTTGCTAATGTAACGTAACGGCTAACGTAAAAGTTAATAGTTGACTTTATCTTAGCTAATGCTAATTAGCGAAACATTGACACAGCACTGGTTAACCCAGCTGTTAATCTTTCCATAAAAGTTTTGTTTTCCTCAAGTCTAACGATTTGTATTTATGCACCCACTGTTTTCTGATAAATGACTTTTTCCCCTAAGAAAGTGAGACCTGGGAACAGTATTTGTACCGAGTTTCTACCAAAGATTTGTACTACTTGGCTTGTGCTCTTATTAAATTGACGTTAAAAGAGCAGCAAACAATCGGAGGTTTCTTTTCCTTCTCCCAAACAGAGACCTCGTACATTGGGTGGAGTTTCTTTATATCTTTTTACGTTTCGTTCTTCGGTGTTTTGTTGTTGTTGTTGTTGTTGTTGTTTTCCATAGCAGGGCAGTTAGCCAATCTTGTTCAAAACTAAGGTTTCTTATCTCTTTCTTGGTGTTTCGCAACAACCTCGAGACAAATGAGCTGTCCTGTTAAGATGATAACCACAGTTAAAATTAAACTTAATATGTTTCCCAGCTGTGTAAATTGATCTGTCATTATTTCTTAGATATTCTGTTCATCAGTCATCTGGTGTATTTTTTTTTTATTTATTTTTTTAACATCTTCAATAAGGAAGTATAAAACTCTGAGTTTCAGAGTTCAGTGCTGTGTTTTTAACATTAGCTTTTCTCATTCCTGAGCATCTCCTATGTCACATAACAACCATGTAAAAACTGAAGCAGGACACATAGACAGCTTAGGGATTTGAAAACTTAGAAAACCAGTGACAGTGCTGCTTGTTATCAGAGAAACTAGTTGCCCTTTGACGCAAATGCAAAGCCTGCCCGTGGCCTGCGTTGTCCCTGTACCAGCTTTGCTGAACGTCATGAGACATGAAAGTGATTGCTCTTACCTAGGTGGGTGTGTCTGTCCTCCATTGTAAGTAATGGAATCCTAGTAATGTGGATACTGCCCAAACCAGCTTCAAACTCATAAGTAACAACACAGATCTAGTTTTTATGTTAGTATTGTAACAACGGATAGGTGAATCCACATAAACCAGTTATTGCAAAACTTGCTGCACAAGTGGTTTGCTAACTATACAGAACAGTGTCCAGTTCCTGTCACAGAAAAATCAAGAATTACTTAATATGCTATGTCTGCAAACACACAAGATTTATACTGAGTATTTTTATCTGAGTTGCATACACCTGGCCCAGCATCTTGTCATTCAGGTTTTAAAAAGAAAAAAATGGGGGGGAGATTATTAGTTGTGTAAGGTAATTGCCTAACAGACTTACGTCATATGGGCTAGAAATTAATTACATAAAGATTTTACATTTGAATTTTTAAAGTTATTTCTTAAATAAATTGAGTGATGTTTATAAAGCATTTTCAAATTACTGTTTTTGGTACTCTGCCCACACAAAAAAACACGTTTTTTATTTCCTATAGCCACTGTTACAGGAAACAACTAAATAAACAAGCCCATCAGTATGTTTTACAGTTTATAAGGGAAGTACCAAATCCTTGTGCAATATCACATAAATGTTGAATGGTTCATAACTGTATCAAAAAATCGATGCACCTTTAATTACTCAGATTATTAAGATTTCCTTTATGTTTGACAGACTAATTTTTCCTCAGCATGTGGGCACCAGCGTTGCACAAATTTCTGCCATTCTTCAGAGGCCATTTTCAATTTGCTCCTTATTAGAAGGACTGTGTGTTGCTTTACCCTTTATATAATTAAAATATCCCAAACAAATACCCCAGACATGCAGCCCCAGGTCAGAGTTTTGCGTTTTTACCAATAATGTGGAGCTGCCATGCCAGAGGAACAAAGGAAGACCACAGAGGAGATTCATGGAGCTAGTGGTAGAAGAGATCCTCAGTGTTGGTGTGAAAAACAAGAATGTTAGGGATAGGATGAGATGGAGGGAAATGACCCCGAAAGGGAGCAAGTGTGTAGGGTTTTGGCATACAGTATTCCTTTTTTGCCAGGTTTCAGAGACTGCAAGTCATCTTGTCAGACTGTGTTTTGTTTCTGTACATCCATAAGGCTCATGGTGTCATATGCATCATCCAACATATTTTTGCAGAAACCTGGTCCCCTGCTGGGCCCCATTTGAGCTGAACATATTTATGTTTGTCTCATATCACCAGATATTCAGCTGTTTATAGGCCATTTTAAAACCGTTATATTATTATACTCATTATAATTAGCCCATTTTGAACTTAGAAATGATTTTGATTTTAAAGTGGCAATTTCTGCTCCTTAGTATACTGAAGCCAAACCCTTTCACAGAAGCTGAATTGGTTTTACTTTTCTTGTTGACCAAAGACATTTTCTTGGACTGAGCTGAATTAAACCTGCCACTGTCTCGTGGGGTGCTCAATAGAAGATGGCTAAGCTAACATTGCAAGGTCAGATCTGCACCTAATTGCTTGTTTGAGGTCATTGCTGGAGGTTCGGTGAGTTTTTAAAGCCGAATGTTCACTCACTTTTCCCGCCTGCAATGGGAATGTGTTTTCTGTGTTCAATAAAGCACAGAAAAATAGTTGTATGTTTAACTCAAGCCTTTGATTAGTATCAGATCACAAATTTCAGATCAGATCAGATTTGTTATAAGTTAGGGCAGAAACCCACAGAGTTGCAATGAGCTAAGTTTTCACTTCCCACTGTGCATAACAACTTCTCATCTGGTACAAAGAGATTCTTTGATTTCAGATTCTAAATAGGGAAACATCCAGGGCTAATCTATTTCCCATGAACCCTTTGGTGATTGAAACCGCCCTAAGCACCTAAGTCATTGAAGGTTAGAAAAAAAACATTGCCAGGCCTGTGCACAATAAACTGGAGAGATTGATCGATCCATCTGTTAATACAGTTTTATGTGTAGTGTGTTGCTGACAGCTGCACTGGGCTGAACTGAAATAAGAGCGCACACACACAATGAGCCTCTGTTTGGCTTGCCAGGAGACCTAGTGGGAGAAAGATGAAGCCTGCATCTGTGATTATTAAAATTATCCATGGATGTGGCTGTAGTGTAGGAAACTCTGCTAGAAGTCTGTGCTGGCCTGATGGAAAAAAGGAAAACTTCTAGTATAATTCCTTATGGAATTATGGTTCTAAGTAAAGAGGAAAGAACTCAGTCCCCCACACAGAGCTGAGGAGGATGCTTCCCCCATGGAAAATGGACAAGTATTGGAACTTGGGAGCTGTGTTAATCAAAACAAAATCATGAGAGATAAACAACAAAGTTTTAAAAGCAACAACAGCACAGGTGTCCTTGGATCTGGAAGTGGATAGAGTTGTATGCAAAGGGCTTGGCATTTTGTGTTGGTGCAGATAACCAGCATTTTAGATTGTCTGGAGATTATTTAGCCATAATTTGTCAAGGTCTAATGTTTACAACTTTATGTAATACAAAACAAAAAAAAGTGACCTACAGCTTTTAGAAACATTTTATGATTTTTTTTTTTCTTTTTCAGTCTTGGTTATCCTCCGTGAAGGCCAGTAAGAATGTTAATTTCAGTCAGTTACATTTCTCTGTTTGCTCTGGGTTCACAGTTGATGAGTGAGAAGGTTGGAGGTGCAGAGGGAACCAAACTGGATGAAGACTTCAAGGACCTTGAAAGGGTACTTAATGCATTCCACATAATACTTACAGCTCATGTGTTTAAGTTGTATTATCTTTTTGAAAATGATGTCCTCCAGCTTCCTTTGATTTGCATAAATGACCCTAATGGCAACTTGCATTTAATTTTTGTCATTTCTTGTGTGCCACCAGAAAGCTGATATTACTAGCAAAGCAGTAGTGGAAGTCCTCAATAAAACATCAGAGTACATCCAGCCTAATCCAGCAACGAGAGCTAAGCTTAGCATGCTTTCCACAGTTTCCAAAATCCGTGGGCAGGTGAACAGTCCAGGCTATCCCCAGGCTGAGGGCCTTCTGGGGGAGTGTATGACTAAATATGGACATGAAATGGGCGAGAATAGCAACTTTGGTAAGCATAGCAGGAAAAGATATAAGGTAGAAGAGGCATGTTATACTTGATGGCATATGCTTTAAATTAGGAAAAGACAAAAGAATGTGGACAGTATGATAGGGGAGTTGTGTGCATTTTTGTGAGGGGGGGTGCCGACAGATATGGCTAATTTGGGGGCTTTGTTGTGTTTGATTGTTGCTAATTACATGACTCCTAGTATCTCAGGCGTGCTCATGCTAATTGTGTGTGTGTTTTCCACAGGTGGGGCTCTTATAGACGCAGGAGAGTCAATGAAGAGGTTGGCTGAGGTCAAGGATGCGCTGGATATTGATGTGAAGCAGAACTTTATTGATCCACTTCAGGGAATCGCTGAAAAGGACATCAAAGACATTCAGGTAGACTCAAAAGAATCTGCGCATACAGGCCTAGGCATTCACTAATGAGCTCTGCAGTCTGCATGTGAGTTACAATGTTATAAAAAAGTATTCAGAATCCAAGCTGATATTGAATTACACTAATGACAAAGAACAAGTGAAAATCCTTTGATGTTTGTATGATAGTATATATTCTGTGAAATTTCATCCTCCTGATTGTTATGCTAATCTCCCACCCCCACTTTGCAGTTCCACCTGAAGAAGTTGGAGGGCCGCCGTCTAGACTATGACTATAAAAAGAAACGTCAAGGTAAAATCCAAGATGAAGAGATCAGGCAGGCCCTGGAAAAGTTCCACGAGTCCAAAGAACTGGCTGAGCGCTCAATGTACAACCTCCTTGAGACAGATGTGAGTATTAAGTAGTACAATGTGGCTTTTAGAACTGCTGCGCCAACTTCCTTCAACAGATCGTTGTAGGTAAACCTGACATTGTTTAATGAGTCTGATGTAACAAAGGTATTGATGTGATTAATACCACATTTGTGGCTCTTTATAAGACTAAAAGGATTAACCTATAAGAAGACTGTATAAACATAGATTATGCATTTGCAGGAGTGCCAGTGAGACACTCTTTGTTATTCTACAGCACAAGCATTATCATGCATAATGAACAATACTGTGATAGAGACTAAATGTATTGTGGCAAGAGATCCACAATGAGTTTAAAAGCTGCAATAGCTTTCAATTTTGACCAGTTGTTAACCTAGTTCAGTGTCAACAAACATGGTTATTTAGTCTATAGTCATCTGTAATCATTTTAGCAAGAATAATGATTTAGGGCAGATTTTGTGGCTGCCAAGCTATCTGTGCATCAGTGGTTGGAGATCTAGGTCTAGGAGGAAATGTATTATAATGCAATGGTATGCTGATGAATTACTTGTTAAGGTCTGTAATGGTGCATTAATACAGTAGCACTAAACTGAGAAAAGCGTGGCAAGTTACATAAGAAACTACATAGCGAACATGAGAAACATGTGAAATTAGGTTGCCCAACTGTTTCACTGTTACATGTTTTGGAAATAAATGTAGTTGGCAGCTCACAGGTTCTCCAACATCAAAACACACGTATTTAAGGATGGTATGTATCAGCTGACTTGCCTTGTTTTTTTCCACTGTGCTGTGCAAACCCGTCAAACCTGTTTGGTGTGGTATTTGCTGTTTTTCATGCCATCAGTGAAGCATTTCAAAGCTTGGAGCCTTTGTGATTTTTTTGTCACGATGATAAACAAATGAGGAGAATACAACTCACACTTAAAGAACTCACCATGTTCAGTTTCTTTTTTCTGTTTTTTTTAAATACTCCTCATGTTTCTGCCTTTGTAGGTGGAGCAGGTGAGTCAGCTGTCCTCCTTTGTGGAGTCTCTGCTGCAGTATCACAGACAGGCCACACAGATCATGGAGGAGCTTTCTGACAAACTGAGAGAAAGGTCAGCACCAGACTATTTTTGGAAAGTGGCATGCCTTTTGTATGTTGAGGCTTCGTCCTCTGGCTCGTGACAGGATGATTCAGCTGTATCTTTTGTCCATCTGATTACATCCAATGAATACCAAGCTGCAAAAGATGGGGGTTTTTTCCATTAGAGAAACAAAATATCAGCTTAGTTTAGAACTCTACATCATTTTGTTTTCTTTTAATAAAATATGTCTAGATTTCGTGATTGGATTAAAGCCCAAAATAAGATCGGCCGACTCTTTGTTAGCATGTCTGTATTTGTATTGGCACATGCTCTACTTGTGAGCTCAACGAGGTAATGGTTTGTGATTCTGATTGTTTGCAGGGTAAATGATGCTCAGTCTCGCCCAAGACAAGAGTACACACCCAAACCCAAACCAGCCTTTGATTTTGGAGAAGTAGAACACTCAAACGGAGGATACTCGTCATCCGCTTCAAGCCCTCCAGCTTACTCTTCTGGTACACTTCTTTTTTTCTTTTTTCTTTTCCCCCTTCATATTTTGTGAGAGTTGTGTGTGTTCATGTATGCGTGGCAGGCCTAGTCCTAAGAAAGCAGGCATCTGTGCAAGTGTGTCTCATTCATATGACTGATGTGTCTTTCCTTCTGCAACATTATCAAGGGCCATCCTTCCAAAGACCTTCCATCAAGAACAGACGGCGTGAGTGGACAGAGGAAGAAAATGTGTCACTTGCACTGAACTTAAAAATGTTACTACTACCACCACTCAGCCTGTTGCACACCTTTGTAGCAGAAAAGTTTATGCATAACTGTGAAGTGTCTCACTAACTTTGCTACACTGTGATTGGTGGGTCAATTACTAACCAAGGCTGCAGATACATTCATTCATTGGCAAACAAAAACACATCTTAAATAACCATTGAGTATGGTATTATGTATGAAGTTATATGTATCTGACAGCTTTATGCACTGATGACTGAATCTTCTGAATCTCAAGAAAAAAAAACAATCATGATATACCCAAAGGTTTAATTTGCAGATATAATTAAAGTCTGAATCAGTTCTCAGACAAAAGAGAAGAAAATAATGGGGAAAATATGTAGCCTGATTTATACTCCTGCGTTGATTTCTTGAGGTTCAGAAGGATTCTCTTTAAGCACACTTGTGACTAACTTAAAAGTCTTTATGTTTCCTGTTTTATGACTTGGACTTCATGGCTACAGAGTGGACTGGAAAACATTGGTGTTAAATTCCCTATAATGAAAACCTTTCAAAGGAGAATATACTAACCTCGTTGAAGGGAAATTGTTTCCATGGAATAACTGTATTTGTCTTTTGTTTTGTTTTTCTCCCTTTCTCCATCTCTGTGCCTCTGTCTCTTTCTTCAGCTGAGCCTTGCTGTAAGGCCATGTATGACTTTGAGCCAGAGAACGACGGAGAGCTGGGCTTCCAGGAGGGTGACATCATTAAATTGGTCTCTCAAATCGATGAGAACTGGTATGAAGGAAGCCTCCGTGGAAAATCAGGATACTTCCCCACCAACTATGTTGAAGTGATGGTCCCTCTGCCACACTGAAAACAGCAGGGGTTAAGTTTATGAAAAGTGGATGATAAAGGATTACCAGCTCTCTTAATAACAAAGATTACATAAAGAGTAAACATCAAGACAATGACCAATATTTTTTATATCTTAAGGTTAAAGAGTACACACAGATTTGTAAAAACATCAAGGGCAGAGGAATGTTCGATGAGCAAAATTATGTCGTAATATTTGGGTGTTTCTGTCATATCTTGAGTTTTATAGCCATTCTCTATGCACCTGTGCACTTTTTACACTACACCTCTATCACCAGGACTGATTAAGAAATGCTGAGAGAGAATGGTGTTTGGGGAAAAATGGTCTACAAACTCTAAGTGCAACTACTTTATTTTTCTTATCCTGTTTTATACTCAGAATATTACATGTTTTGTTCTATGCATTGTTCATATTGGTAGTACACACATGCATGCGTTCCTCTAAACACTATTCATACACTCCCATTTTTAACCTCTGTACCTTAAGGCCTTAGTACTGTGCTCAACATGGAGGACTGGCTACCCTTTATCAATGTTTAGTCTCTGCTGCCCTCTGGTGGTCACAGGGATTCTTCTTTGCTCCTTATTCAGCAACACTATTATGTGATTTTTGTTGGATGTTTCTTACCAAATCTATGTTGGGTAGTTTGTCCTATGTTTTAGTTTGTAGAAATCCACGTTGAAACAGCGTGAGTGAGTCAATAGATGTAGTCTTAGTTCTTCTAAACATTGGTATTTTTAGCATTAACAAAAAGAATTGTAGTTAAACTCTAAAAATCACAATTTAACATTATTTATGTAACGCAGCTTATCAAGTTATCGGTGAATTTATTTACTTACAACCTAGATCTCTTTGCCCTCATTTTACTCAACATGGATGCCAAAGAATTTCTTTTTTTGAAGTTTTCCAAAATGCAAAGGGCTGTTCATGTGCACAATTTTGTTGATACTTCAGATGATTACATGCAGCATCCCACCGTTCATATTGTGCAACGTTACACCAAAGCCAAAACCACGTTCTTTTAGTTCCTCTGTTTTCTCAGGCTCTATTGATACTGCTGGCAGTGTCACTCATAATTTTCTGTGGGATTTTGTTTTTTTAAATTCAGCTGTTTGTTTCATGAACTTTCTGTCACTGGTGCATTTTCCACGTCAGTGCTCGGGTGAGCTTGGCCTTATTATTCTAACCTCCAATTTGATGCGTGGAATTTAATCTGATGTGTGTTTGGTGTTTTTTGTACCTGCCTCAGTTTTCAGGCCGAAACTGCATCAGACCTGATGGGGGTTACTATCTTCCAGTGACTGTGTACTGAATTTACAAATAATGAGGAAGGACCTTTGCACAATGGCTGGTTTCAGTTCCAATTAAGCCTATTACAAGCAAACTATGAACTGTCATGGTCTGTGCTGTTCACTAGAATGCCAACTTTCTCCTCTTGTCATGATCCCCTTGTTAGACCGCCCCCTGCCCCACTCATCTCTCCCATCTCCATTTAAACTGAGAGTGGAACAGACAGGTCTTTTCAGCAGGCAAGGGCACACAGCACTGGATTATGCCCTCCCCCACTATGCTTTATTCACCACCTGCCCCTGTGCCCCTACCCCCTTTCTCATTATCCACCCCATCCCAAGCCCATGGTGCCTCTGAGGCTCAGTCTCCTGGTCCATAATACCATCATTGCTATCACAGTATATACCTCTTAATGTTTGCCTGCATCTGTGCTCTGTTATTAGTGGTATGTATTGCACCGGGGGTTTGGCATGGCAGACTAATAACTGTGGTTCAGGTGTGGGTTTACATGCCTCATTACACATAATCAAAACCCCCCTCCCCAAGTTTAGGAGGGTCAGGGGCTCAGGTTGAGCTGTTCTGTAGCTTGTATAATATTCATGAAGAACAAAGGGCTAAGATCAGCTTTTGTCAGCTGCTGCTCTTACTGTGGAAATGGCCATCTGAACATTGCAATATTGATGAAGTATTAAAGCCTTAAAGCTTTTATTTTTTCCCCCCCATCATGCACTCTTTTGAATTTTCTGTGAAATTAGCCTAACTTTTTGTATGTTTTTCATTCTAGCTTTTACCATATGCGATGCCTCATTTTTGTAACTGTGACACAATGGGGGGGAAATGTTGAGACTAAAAGTGGGATTATCCTGGATTATCTTTAGGATGTATGAATTACCTCTATGCTAAATGTAATCTTGTGTATTGTATAATTAATGCGGTATATGAATGAATGCTGTCCATTTTGCTTCTTAAAATAAATGTTAACTAATTTGTCCCGTGTGTCTGTGTAAAACTAAACCCCTGCTACAGTTTTTGTTTTGATTTTTTTTTTTTTTTTTTTTTTTTTTTTTTTTAAATGAAAAGGGAAAAAATGTGTAGTGGTATGGTGATGATTTTTTTTTTTTTTCGTTGATTGTCATACAATACATATTTTGACGTTTCGACAAATGCTCTTTTTTTTCATGCTCACTAAACATCTCAATACTTGGGACTTCATCCCCCAGTTATCCAATTTTTAATCTCTATAACCACCCGTCTGCATGACCCCCAGACACAGCAGGCTGCATCAGCCAGCTGTTGGATTATTGCCACGGCACTATCTCATCGGGGAAGGCGTGTCAGTCCCCGAATTACTCAGCGCCCCTTTGTCCTCGTTCGGTGGCCAGCCAGCGACACTCATGGCGGCTGCACCCGTCAGGCAGCGCTCCGGACCAGGGGGGCAGCGGGCACAGCTCCCGCCCTGTTACTACGAAGGATACCTGGAGAAGCGAGGACCGAAAGAAAAGGTAGGGTCACCCGGTGCACATCAATTGCCGTATTTTGGTTTCGGCGCGTCCTGTAGATGCTGGAAGTCGGGGTCGGTGGGTGGGTGGGTGTGTGTGTGTGTATGGACCGCACACCGGCTGAGCCACCATTCCCAGAGAGCTGTCAACTTCCTTATTTTGCGAGAACGGGTGAGGCGAAACTGCACTGCTGCTGCTGCTGGGCGGGATTTATTTAATTCACACAGCGGTGAAGCATATTGGAGGCAGAGCATGCAACGATGTATCATCTAATCACAGCGTCTGAATGACAGAAATCATGACTGCTGCCAAACATTGCATGTTATTTCGGTTATGCCACATGAACCGAACAAGGCTGTATTTTGTTGATAACGGGGCATCTGACTGTCACAAACGGTACCCACGCCAAGCATTTCCACTCAGAATCCATTAGCTGACTCACAGACACTCAATCTTTTGAATTATTGATCCGCAAGCCTGATCTCTGAAATACATATCCTAGATTTCAAATAAAGTTACACAGAGAAATTGGCAGTTTTGCCCAAGGATACTTTCACGTATTAGCTTTAATTATAGGGAAGACGATAAAGAAGACACTCCCCACGTGTCCTACCCCTCTCTGATTAGGCTCCTTTTTAATGCAATGTGGACATGTAATGTGAGCATGGCTCAGGTGCAGGGTGTCGCAGTGATCCATGGCCACAGATTGACAACAGCTGAGGCTCACTCACTACAGCTCTCCAGGGACAGGAAATGTGGGGGTGATAAAAGGAAAATATCCATTACACTGACAGGGAAGACAGCACTGGCCCTTTTTTTGTTTAAAATTTTTAGTTCAGGTCTGTGTGTCCATCTGTATGTGACAGGCATCCAGGCGGCTGTGGACGTGCCTGTGTGGGAATTCTTTGTATTTCTTCAACAACGCCAAGGACACTCATGTAAGTTCCAGATTATATAGATTCTGTGTGTATTTTTGCATATAATAATGTGCTGGCTCTAAAATATAATTATGTGTGCAACAGTATGTAGAGAAGCTAGACCTCAGCGGCTTTGTGTCCCTGAAGGACGACTGCAGCCGGGACAGAAACCTAGAGGCAGCTAGGCTCATCCTCCAAATGAAGGATGGAGAGACCAAACTCACAGTAAGCCACTTGGCTCACACACTCAGATGCAAAGATGCTAAAATTAACAAATCTTTGCAGAGACTGAAAATGCTGCTGTCTTTTCCAGGCACCAAATTTGGAATCACGGGAGCTGTGGAAAGGATTCCTCTACTCTGTTATAGATGTAGGTATTAATCTTTTACACAGCTGCTGTCCCTGCATCCCTGTACCAGCATGCCTCTCACATCTCTTTCCTGTCCAATTACAGCTGAATGTACCATCCTATCTCACATTGCTGCCAGGGCAGCTACAAATGCTACAGGAGGTGGTGGACAAGGAAAGAGCCAGGCGGAGAAGTCGCAATCCAGCACGAGCTCCTCCTTCGCCTCTCTCCGTTCCTTTAGTAGGAGAGATCCCACCGTGAGCGCTCCTCTGTGCTGCATAGAGAAGATGCACTGCAGCTAAAGTGGCTTTGGTGCACCACCACATTACCTGTAATACTGTGTGTTTCATCTGCAGATGTTTTAGGCCCGTCTCCCGGACGGAGGCTGAAGTCCTTTTAGAGAGACACCCAGATTGTGGCAACATGTTGCTTCGTCCAGGCAGAGACGGATGCTCGTTGGCTGTTACTACTCGACAGGACCTCAACGGGTAAACACATTCTGAATATCTGAATACCGCAGTTACAAAATCACAAACACCAAAGGTTATCTAGAATATCATTACATGCTGTCTTTTTCTTTTTTGTGGCTCCAGGTCAGTTTTCAGACATTACAGAGTCACACAGAGGGACCAAGGTGGTTATGTCATTGATGTTGAAAATCCTGTAAGTGCAAAAGTGTTATCAGTTACAGTTTTACAACATTTCAGAAGAGGAATGTAAAGCATGTTAGTATAACTGACCTACTTTCAGATTCATGAGTATTTGGAAAAGGAGAAGAGGTTTAATTTTTCTAGTGTACACCACAGTGGATCAGGAATGGTGTGATTGACGTAAACACAAAGAAAAGGAAGGATTTTAACAATTATTGCATCAGCCATTTAAAAACTACAGCATTTTCACAGGCTCAGAAGTAATAACACATTGTGGACATGGGTGCCTTTTTTCATTTAGGAGATACAAGACTTCTACCACAAGTAAAAGTGGTAACAAAACAGTGATTTTAAATCTTATTTTGGTGTAAAGTCAACACATTTTTTAAAATGTTTATCAGATTTGACTGCTGATTCTTTTATATCTCAGTGACCATTAGAATCAAAATTAGGTCAGATGACACATATAAATAACTGCCACAAGTGTCATCACTATGGCTTTCAAATGGCAAAACCTGCTTCTAAAAATACTTTTACTCTCCAGCTCTGCAACACTAAAAGATGTTCAAGACCATAACAGACAAGTAAAGTGGATGATTGTGGAATTAACTAATTAAAAACCCCTTCACAACATCTAGCCCAGTCAAAAGCACTCGAGGAGGCACTGTAAGTGTATCATGGTCAAAGCCTGCAATCAAGAGACGCCTTCATGAATGTGCAGACGGTTTACGGCAAGATACAAAAACCACTGTTTACATTTAAGAACAATAAGATCAGATTAGACTTTGCTTGGAAACACAAAGCAATATATTATTATGGAATAAGATTCTTTGCTAAAATTAAACCAAGATTTTTTTATTTCAAGAATGGGAAGAGTGGGCAGAAGGAAATCAACAGCACATGATCCAAAGTAGATCACATCGGCTGTAAAATACACCGGAAGTAGCATTATAGCATGGGCATGTATGGCTGTCAGTGGAACAAAATCCACCAGTGTTTACTGATGATATGACTGCTCATAGAAGTAGGCGGGTGAACTTTGAAATAGATGTATACATTTTGAGTAAAAAAGGTACAGTTCGAAAAGGTTAAAAAGGTTATAGCAAAAGTAACCCAGGAGCTTGATAAGCCAGAGAAGTGAAATGATCTTAAGTGGTTGAGTGAGTCTCAGGATCTCCACTCAAATGAGCATGCTTTTCACTTGTGCAGGGAAAAATGAAAGCAGAAAAATCCACTAACAAGCAGCAACCAAAAGCAGCTGCACATAAGGGCCTGGCAGAGCATCACAGAGAAGGAACCGCATTGTTTGGTGATATCCATGAGTTCCAGACAACAGAGAATCCTTGTATGCAAAGGATTGCATCCAAGCACTGGAAATAATCCCTCTGAAAACAATGTTTAAGCCTTTATATAAAAAAGTGGATGTAATTTCTATATGGGCAATGCTATTTATTTGTGTTAAATCTCTTGAATCAAAGCTGAGAGTCAAAGAGTTTATTTGCATCATTTCAAATCCAGCGTGGTGGTGTACAGAGCCAAAATTCAGAAAATTGTGCCCTGATTAAAAACTCATAGACCTTACTGTTATAGGTTCAGAGTTTTAACCTAACATCATGGCTGTGTTTTTATTGAGGAAATGTGTGTTGTGTGTGTGTTTACAGGTCCTTCTCAAAAAATTAGCATATTGTGATAAAGTTCATTATTTCCTGTAGTTCAAGCCTTTCATTGTTTTAATATTGATGATTTTGGCATACATAACTCATGAAAACCCAAATTTCCTATCTCAAAAAATTAGCATATTTCATCCGACCAATAAAAAAAAAGTGTTTTTTTTTTATACAAAAAAAGTCAACCTTCAAATAATCATGTTCAGTTATGCACTCAATACTTGGTCGGGAATCCTTTTGCAGAAATGACTGCTTCAATGCGGCATGGCATGGAGGCAATCAGCCTGTGGCACTGCTGAGGTGTTATGGAGGCCCAGGATGCTTCGATAGCGAGGATTTTTGCTCAATCAGAGTGTTTGGGTCTTGTGTCTCCCAACTTTCTTTCACAATATCCCACAGATTCTCTATGGGGCTCAGGTCAGGAGAGTTGGCAGGCCAATTGAGCACAGTAATACCATGGTCAGTAAACCATTTACCAGTGGTTTTGGCACTGTGAGCAGGTGCCAGGTCGTGCTGAAAAATGAAATCTTCATCTCCATGAAGCTTTTCAGCAGATGGAAGCATGAAGTGCTCAAAATCTCCCTGATAGCTAGCTGCATTGACCCTGCCCTTGATGAAACACACTGGACCAACACCGTTAGCTGACATGGCACCCCAGACCATCACTGACTGTGGGTACTTGACACTGGACTTCAGGCATTTTGGCATTTCCCTCTCCCCAGTCTTCCTCCAGACTCTGGCACCTTGATTTCAATGACATGCAAAAGTTGCTTTCATCCCTGAAAAAGTACTTTGGACCACTGAGCAACAGTCCAGTGCTGCTTCTCTGTAGCCCAGGTCAGGCGCTTTGCAGCTGTTTCTGGTTCAAAAGTGGCTTGACCTGGGGAATGTGGCACCTGTAGCCCACTTCCTGCACACGCCTGTACACGGTGGCTCTGGATGTTTCTACTCCAGACTCAGTCCACTTCTTCCGCAGGTCCCCAAGGTCTGTAATCGGTTCTCTCCACAATCTTCCTCAGGGTCAGGTCACCTCTTCTCGTTGTCAGCTTTTCTGCCACACTTTTTCTTTCCACAGACTTCCCACTGAGGTGCCTTGATACAGCACTCTGGGAACAGCCTATTTGTTCAGAAATTTCTTTCTGTGTCTTACCCTCTTTCTTGAGGGTGTCAATGATGGCCTTCTGGACAGCAGTCAGGTCGTCAGATGAGTCTTACCCATGATTGCAGTTTTGAGTAATGAACCAGGCTGGGAGTTTTAAAAGCCTCAGGAATCTTTTTGCAGGTGTTTAGAGTTAATTTGTTGATTCAGATGATTAGGTTAATAGCTCGTTTAGTGAACCTTTTCATGATATGCTAATTTTTTGAGATAGGAATTTTGGGTTTTCATGAGTTATATAAGCCAAAATCATCAATATTAAAACAATGAAAGGCTGGAACTACTTCAGTTGTGTGTAATGAATCTAAAACATATGAAAGTCTAATGTTTATCAGTACATTACAGGAAATAATGAACTTTATCACAATATGCTAATTTTTTGAGAAGGACCTGTATTTTTGGAAACATCAAACCGCTTAAATCCAACTGATCACACTGAGGCATGAGATTATTAAAAACATGGGTCTCAGTTCACCTCTTTTATTGTGAATCAGTCCCATCACAGCTACTTAACCAGACTGATCCTCTGTGTTGGATAATTTAAAAAAAAAAAAAAAAAAAAAAAAAGTTTTTTATGCAGGATGTCAGATACGAACTTGATGTTTCAGATCTCTTCAGAGCTGTTATTTTCTCTGTACTGACAGCTTGTCAAAATCAAACATAGCTCTGTCCTCACATTAATCTTTTAAAGCTTTTTGAGTTTTCAAGTTTTGAGGATTTTTGTGGATATTTTGCACACAGAAGGTCTTAAAAACATTATTTGAAAATAGAACTGTAAGACATAAATTATCAATTTGAGTAGAGAGATTGAATAAAGCAGCAGAATAGGGGCTATACTTCATATTAACAATCATCTGTCCTCATTTGTGCTTCTTGCATGTGGAGTCCCCCAAGGCTCAATCTTTGGAACAGTTTTTGTTTGTTTATATGCAGTACCCCTCGGTCTTCTGCTTAACAGCTTCAAAGGCATTTCTTACTTCACTACGCCAATGATACACAGCTATACTTTTCTGTTAGGCCCAACAACCTCGGGACCCTCTCCTACCTCATGGAATGCTTCACTGCCAATAATAATTGCATGTATTTACATTTTCTCCATCTCAACACGGGTAAAACTGAGGCTCTTGTGTTCAGCCCTGACAACTTCTCTAGGGAGGCCAGCCAATTACAGCAGATGATTTTAGCAGACGATTTCAGATCATCTGCTAAAAACCTTGGTATTATTTTTGACCTGCAACTGAAATTTGAAATACACCTCTAAAAGAATCCAGACTTGTTTCTTTCATTTAAAAAACACTGCAAAAATTGGTCACTGTCATTTAATAATTTACAACTTTAAGACTGCTATTAAAAAGTCACTGGCCCTGATGAGTCACCTCTATTCTTGCTGCTCTTCACTAGCTTCCAGTGATGTTCAGAATCCACTTTAAAATTCTACTGTTAACATATAAAGCTCTACATGCCAGGCTCCTGCTTATTTAGCAGCGATACCGAGACCTTACAACAGCTGTCAGCCTGTCAGATGATCTGAACAGGTTCTTTTAACTGTTCCAAGTTTTTACTTTTAATCCTGAGGTGATATTGAGGTGCTTTTGAGGTTGGAGATTTGGAACAGCTTCCCTCAGCCTATCAGGTCGGGTGAATCTCTGGTTTGTTTTTAACAACTGCTGAAAACTAATTTTTTATAGGTTAGTCTAAGGAGCTTAGAAAGAAAAGTGTCTGGACTTCTTTAAGTTGCTTGAAGACGTTTCACCTCTCATCCGAGAACCTTCTTCAGTTCATGAACTGAAGGATTATAGGTGAAACGTCTTCAAGCAACTTAAAGAAGTCTGGACGCTTTTCTTTCTAAGCTCCTTAGACTACGATGACCTGGATGACTGAGAAGCTTCACAGACTTTTATAGGTTAGCTTTCCCTTCATCTTTCTCCCATTATTTTTTAGCCATAGTTTAGATCTAATGAGTATATGAAGGTTTGTATGTCAATAACATATGATTGACTATTTGTCTGTATGCTAGATCATGTATACTTATTAGGGCCCGAGCACTTCGAGTGCGAAGGCCCTATTGTATCTGCTCCGTTTCTTATTATTATTAGGGCCCGAGCACTGACTGTGCGAAGGCCCTATTGTATCTGCTCTGTTTCTTATTATTATTATTATTATTATTATTATTATTATTATTATTCAGGCAAAAGAAGGGCCTTTTTGAGGACTTTAACATGCTCGAAAACTCTTGGAATTTTGCACACATGCCAGGTCTGGTGAAAATTTTGTATTTTAATGGTTTTACATATGAGCATTGGGAAATGGCTCTATAGCGCCACCTATGCCTTGTTAAATGCAGCCCTACGAACACATCGTTTGAGCTACATGTATGAAATCTGGCACACATGTGTATCATCCCAAGACGAACAAAAAAGTCTGTGGGACCATATGACGCAAACCCAACAGGAAGTCCGCAATTTAGAGGTGAATGTGACATTTTGGCTCTAATTTTGCCATTTCCATGCCTCGAACTTTTTCGAACTCCTCATTGGGATTTGGTCGTCTAAACTTCATCTTTGGTCAGTGTCAACTACACACCTGGGCCATGTTAAATTGCGGAGCTTTTGAGTTTTCGTGATACTGTGAGGCCAGTGGCGCCACGGCTAATTTCGATGACTCGCCATGAAAATCGTGATGCCTCTCATTCCCTCATACATGTTCCGACCTGGACCAAAGAGCACACATATGATAAGGCTCCACCCCTGAACATATGTCAACTGCCATATTTGACACCAGGGACAGCGCCACCTAGTGGGAACAGGAAATGTCATGTTTTACACTTTGGGGTACAGTATTGTTATGGTTGACATCTGCAGCCTCAAATTTCTCCAGGAAAGCCTTAAGGAGTTGGTCTTGAGTTACAGTGAAAACTGTGAGTTTTCGCTGAAGGGTGTGACCCCTGCAGCATGGCGAAGTTTGATGTCTCGCCATGAAGAAGCAAATTAGTATAACTCAATGAAATCCAGTCTGATCAGAACCAGACTTTACAGGCATGATGTCAGACCCGTCCTGAACAGATTGATGTGCCCATTGTCAGGAATACGCAGAGCGCCACCTAGTGGCAACAGGAAATGTCATGGCTTACATTTTGTTATACTGATTTTCACAGGTTCATCGTGGCCACTTCAAAAGCGGTGAATATTACCATCAGTCCCTCATGATGCTTCAGTGAGAAAATTGTGACTATAAACTGAACGGCGCACCCTGGTGGCAACGCAGTTCACCATGAAAGATGAAGTGGATTTTGAGGGGCTTGGAAAGTTTAAAAAGTCTTGAAATTTGGCCAACTCCTCCAATGTGATGAGGGCTTTCTTGTTACGTGATCATTTTCATTGAATAGCGCAAAATGGCTCCACAGCGCCCCCTACAAAATTTCAAAACATCAGCCCCTCCTCTGTGTTTTATGTATAAGTCTGAAACCTTGTAAGCTTATGGAGGATATCAAGATGTACAAAAAAGTCTCTTGGAGCAATATCCCAAATCCAACAGGAAGTCAGCCATTTTAAAATTAATGTGTAAATTTGGCGACATTTTCCCCTCTTTTCAGGCCTCATACTTTGACGAACTCCTCCAAGGGATTTCATTAGATTTACACGATCTCCTGTGTGTGGAATCTAAAGACCTTTGTGATGTTAAATTGCGAAGCTTTTTACGTTCAGGGAAACGAGGTGGTCATGGCGGCACGTGGAGTTTCAATCACTCGCCAAAAAAAGTAACCTGTTGTCGCTCAAAAACACAATGTCCAATCTCTCCCAAAGGTCGCAGGGGTGATGAGACTCGAGCTCGGAAATGTTTGTTATGCCATTTGTCAGTAATGGTTAGAGCGCCACCTAGTGGGACGACTATAATAATGGTTGAATGAGATGAAATTTTAGCTGGTGGTTAAATGCATGAATTCCATCAATGTGACATCAGATCGGAAGCGCTGGTTTTAGGTGTTGGGCTTGGCTCGACGCTGACGCGTTTACTAAAGGTCATATCGCTGCTTGCAGCTTTAATTATTATTATTATTATTATTCAGGCAAAACAAGGGCCTTTTGAGGGCTTTAACATGCCCGAAAACTCTTGGAATTTTGCACACGTGCCAGGTCTGGTGAAAAATTTCGTATTTTAATGGTTTTACATATGAGCACTGGGAAATGGCTCTAGAGCGCCACCTATGCGCTGTTAAATGCAGCCCTACGAACACATCGTTTTAGCTACATCTATGAAATCTGGCACACATGTGTATCATGCCGAGACGAACAAAAAAGTCTGTTGCCACATATGACGCAAACCCAACAGGAAGTCCGCAATTTAGAAGTGAAGGTGACATTTTGGCTCTAATTTTGCCATTTCCATGCCTCGAACTTTGACGAACTCCTCATTGGAATTTCATCGTTCAAGCTTCATATTTGGTCAGTGTCAACTACACACCTGGGCCATGTTAAATTGCGGAGCTTTTGAGTTTTCGGGATACAGTGAGGCCGTGGCGCCACGGCGAATTTCGATGACTCCGCCATGAAAATCTTATTGCCTCTCGTTCTGTCATACATTGTCCGACCTTGACCAAAGTGGACACATATGATAAGGCTCCACCCCTGAACATATTTCAACTGCCATATTTGACATCAGGGACAGCGCCACCTAGTGGGAACAGGAAATGTCATGTTTACACTTTGGGGTACAGTATTGTAATGGGTGACATCTGCAGCCTCAAATTTCTCCAGGAAAGCCTTAAGGAGTTGGTCTTGGGTTACAGAGAAAACTGTGAGTTTTCGCTGAAGGGTGTGACCCCAGCAGCATGGCGAACATTGAGGTCTCGCCATGAAGAAACAAATTAGTGTAACTCAATGAAATCCAATCTGATCAGTACCAGATTTTACAGGGATGATGTCAGACCCGCCCTGAAGAGATTGATATGCCCATTGTCAGGAATACGTAGAGCGCCACCTAGTGGCACCAGGAAATGTCATGTCTTTCATTTTGTTGTACTGATTTTCACAGGTTCATCGTGGCCACCTCAAAGCGGTGAATATCACCATCAGTCCCTCTTGATGCTTCAGTGAGAAAATTGTGACTATAAACTGAACGGCGCACCCTGGTGGCAACGCAGTTCACCATGAAAGATGAAGTGGCTTTTGAGGGGCTTGAAAAGTTTAAAAAGTCTTGAAATTTGGCGCACACCTCTAATGTGATGAGGATTTCTTTTTATATGTTCCTTTTCCTTGAACAGCTCAAAATGGCTCCACAGCGCCCCTAAAAATTTCAAAACAACAGCCCCTGCTCTGTGTTTTATGTATGAGTTTGAAACCTGGCAAGCTTATTGGAGATATCAAGATGTACAAAAAAGTCTCTTGGAGCAATATCCCAAATCCAACAGGAAGTCAGCCATTTTAAAATTAAGGTGTAAATTTGGCTGTCGACATTTTCCCTCTTTTCAGGCCTCATACTTTGACCAAGGAACTCCTCCAAGGGATTTCATTAGATTTGTGCGATCTCCAGTGTGTGGAATCTAAAGACCTTTGTGATGTTAAATTGCGAAGCTTTTACGTTCAGGGAAACGGGTGGTCATGGCAACACGTGGAGTTTCAATCACTAAGCCAAAAAGCAGTAACCTGCTGTCGCTCAAAAAATCACAATGTCCAATCTCTCCCAAAGGTCGCAGGCGTGATGAGACTCGAGTTCGGAAATGTTTGTTATGCCATTTGTCAGTAATGGTTAGAGCGCCACCTAGTGGGACGACTATAATCATGGTTGAATGAGATGAAATTTTAGCTGGTGGTTAAATGCATGAATTCCATCAATGTGACATCAGATCAGAAGCACTGGTTTTAGGTGTTGGGCTTGGCTCGACGCGCCGGGGGTGCGAGGGCCCTCATATCGCTGCTTGCAGCTTTAATTTTTAATGTGAAGCTGTTATCCAAACTATGAAACACATTGTAGCTGTGTGTTTTAAGTTAATGTTATTGTTTTTATTGTTGTTATTATTATTATAATAACACAGAGGTTTCTTCTTACAGATCCCCTGTGCCACTCTTCATGAGGTCATTGATGCCCTAGTAGAGAAAACAGCAGGAACTCTTCAGCCTTTCCTACTCGAGGAGCCTTATGAGGAGAATATAAGTGAGGCACTACTAAACATTTCTCACCCGCCTTTTTAAACAAATTCTTAATACTAATTTTGTTAAGTTTATGTCATCAGCATATGTTTCTGCCAATGATGAGAACGGAGAGAGGATCCTCCACACTGCGCCCTCAAGCCCCCTGCCTAAGGCCCCTGCCCTTCCTCCAAAACAAGGTTTGTGCCGGTCATATAAACCATGTGCAATGAGAGGCAGACAGCATATCATGATCACTGCTCCCCTTCTGGTGCAGATCGTTGGTCCTCCAGCAGCCCCCTGTCCAGGTCCCCTGCCCCAGACCGTCGTATTCTGACCTCACCAGTCCCGGCCTCGCCCAGCAACCCGATGAGACGACTCATCCTCTCCCCTTCACCTCTCACACAGAGTGAGTACAAGATGTGCTGATTTCATTTGCGGCAGTTTATCTGCAGTCCTTTAAGCTCAAATTGTTTATCCCTGGTTGTCCACAGCGCTCAATGAGGAGCTCAAAATGAAGCTGGAGAAGAGACGAGCGAGTCAGGAGTGACTTTTACTCATTAGGAGGGACTTCCTGTCACAGCATGCTCAATCTTCGGTGCCAAACCTACTCTCACTGCAGCTACGTGCAGCTCATCCTGTGCCTTCAGTGTGGAAGACAAGGGACTACAGAACCACTACTTTCTCTTGGGGAACCTAAAAACTGTGTTTGTTTGTTTCAGTATTTATGTTGTTAGACTTAACATGAGTTAACTGACTCTGGTTAGCTCCTTAAGAGCAAGACCGACTGGTTATTACCGATTACATTCATGCAATCTCTCAAAATGCTGCCCGCCCTGGTTGGCTGATGACCCATTTGAGCGTTGTCCAGTTGCATAAAATTGTTTACAAGCTGCCTCTGAGCAAAAATACAGTCCACAAGAACTATGAATCACTCACAGAAGGACTGACACAGTTGAGCCTCATGTTTTCCTGTTTGAGCCAAAAAAAACCAAACAAATAAATGAAAAAATACTGGGTGCTAAACTGCTGCTACAACACTGGAAACCACTTAAAAAACAACATGTAGACTGCCATGATCAACTCCAAAGCAACAAACTCTGACCTGAGACACTTCATCAACAAATCCAGACATGCTCTGCTCCTTGTCTCCTCATTCTCATCACTACATGCAGAAGACTGGAATAATAACAATACAACTTAGCTCCCCTGAAAACCTGCACACTCTCCGCCTGCCTGCTCCGAGTGCTACATCTGACTGATAAGCAACCATTAATACTGTTGTTGATACAATGTAGCTCATTTACAACTCAACTTTACTGTGTTGTGGGTGCATACTTTTGAAGTGTTTCCTTATTCTCTTCTCTTGTGTACGTGTTATTGTATGGTGCTATGACTGACCAGACCTGCCTGGAAACCACAGACTGTATGCAACTCTAGATGATTTCTGTTCCTCTGTAAGAAAAAGGGGAAAAGAAAAAAAATCAGTCTACTGTAGTCATAAGTGAGGGCGCCCTCTTGTGGTACGTCTCTCCACTGGCCCCTAATGAGCACAATCACTTACAATAGGTCAACCCCTTTACTTTGCAGAGTAAACCTGAAGCTTTTGCTATAGTTTTTTCCAGCTGCACTACAGTTAACTGATTATAGGTCTGAAGGTGCTCAAACAACGACCAGTAACTCTACGTGTGAAAAACGTTTACAGATCAGTGTCAAATGACTCTTAAATGTCTTGCAGTGAACAGTTTCTTGTATGTTGGTACATGATTGTCTCGTCTACTTTATTATTATCAAAGGTAGTTGAATATCTGAAGAATTAAATTTGTTTTTGCATGGATCCGTTGTGAGTTAAGACCTCTTGTTATCGAGATATAAGTGGAATTTATCAATACTATCAGTTGATGATTAGAAAGACTATTAGTGCCCTGTTTTTCCTTTAACTTTTAACCTAAAAGAGTTTAAGTTATTAACATGGGGATTATTGCGATTTTAGTCCTTCCATGATCTCGACAACTATCAGAAATAAATGT
The DNA here is from genome assembly GCF_013358895.1 of Oreochromis aureus. Lineage (NCBI taxonomy): Eukaryota > Metazoa > Chordata > Actinopteri > Cichliformes > Cichlidae > Oreochromis > Oreochromis aureus. The sequence goes on from NC_052959.1 coordinate 12,849,594, forward strand.
TAATATGTAATCGACAGTTTCTACATATTTAAACGGTTAGAAATGTCTAGCTAGAAATACGGCTAGACATTTGGTTTCAATTGGAAGCAAGGAGAATATTTTTAAAGTTTGAGGTTTTGCTGAGTTAGAAGAAAAATCCATCTATTTACCCTGTCGAACATGCTTCTTTGTTTAATAACAAAGTGGCTAACCCTTTCTCTACAACCTTTCTCTTGATTTGTGGCATCTCAATAAAATGTAACTATAAGATCATAACAAATATGCATCAGTTCTCTGCGCTTTCATATGTCTGTGCATGTGCAGGATTATTATAGTGGCAGAATGTTGCACATGCAGGGAGATGATGATGGCATTAATGTAAATACATCGTTTCCATCCGTAACGTGGCGGGCAGATAACAACACGCCGCATTGCTATGTTGCATTGCTTCATCACTCCTGTTTGGACACGCTGCCAGGTGTTTTTACGGTTTACCTGATCCGCCTAGCAGGAGTCAGCTGTGCCCTCTACCGACAGTAGTAGTAGTACTAATAAGAGAATAACGAACACTTAATCAGACCAGAGGTCAGCGCCTTCCGCCACACTCCGAAGGGGTATGTGGGACTAGGAAAAAAAAAAACCCTGCGCGGCTGTCCGGAGCAGGAGCCCCGGCCATTCAGATCCTTTCACCGACCGCGGGATATGACCGGTGAGAGAGGCTGTGGACAGAAACGAAGCACCGCTGTGTCTTTAGAAACACTCACTGGAGGCTGACGGGCTGCTGAGCCGTTGCACCAGCGCCTTTCCTTTTTAATGTTCTGTGCGGTCGCTGAGTTTTAGACGCGAGCTTGCAGATAATAACCCTCAGTGGAAGCTGCTGCCTACGGCCAACGTCTGACACCTCTGGGGTACGTTAGACGTTAGTCTCAGTTGTTCACACTTTTATTGAGTGTTTACTAAAGGTATGTGGGAGTTTTTGATTTTGCATTGTTTGTTTTTGTTTTTTAAACTATCAAACTGTCCGTGAAGCGGTGGTAAAATATGTCGTAAACAGGTGCTGGGACTATTTTTTTTCTTAGAGGAAACCTCGGGAGATTGGGGCGTGTCCGCGCGCAGGTAAGAGATTAACTTGTGATTGGAGTGTTTGCTCAGTCTTAGCTAACCTACCAGAGCTACTTTATTAACAGCTTCAGGGTGAATTTCACGTTAAAGCTTCACTACAAGGGGTAACGTACTTTATTACTATTATTATAACTAATTTAGCTAAGTAGCGTACTGGTAAATTCTCATTTATTTTATGGGTTTTTGTTTCCATACTGATTTTGACACACTTATCAGGTTTGTTCTACTGTTCAGATTCAGTTGAACGTAAATATGAGAGGCACGGTGATGTGAGTGTGTGCGCATGTGCGCGTGTGTGTGTGTGTGTGTGTGTGGTGTGGGTGTAAAGTGAAGCTGGGATTGGCCCTCAAGGCTAAATAATCTTATCGGGGTGCATTCTCTGACATGTTGTGGCTCATCAGGTAACACACACACCTCCATTACTTCTAATTTCATTACTGTGAGAGTAATGAAAACAGATGCTCCTTTTGTCACAACGACGTAATTAAAGGTTACCTCAGTTTCCTGCTCGGTGCAATGAAACCACTCTTGCAACTAACTTCCTTGCAGCCAACTTTGTGCAAGAGCTCGTCTCTAATCGAGCCCAGAATTTGGCACTCTGTGTGAATCTTTCATTGTGTCGGTGCTTGGTGCTGCAGGAGAGCTGAGGTTGACATCCCTGCACCCCGCTGAATGCTTTTCATGGCCCTGCATTAACATCACTATGGCACTGACAGAATTACTGTGGTGCTGACTTTAGCTCACTCTGTCCTTTCTGGCGATTCCTTTACTTTTTCTTTTCTTTCTTTTTTTTCTTATTTTTTGGCTAAGTTTCTTACACTTTGTTTTGATGCTCTTTGATGTTTACCCCTGTCAGCTATTGTCCTCTCCTGGTGTTTTGCTGTACATCCATTAAGGTTCTATACTTTTCCTTCTTTACTCATGAACAGTTTTTAATATCTTGTACACCCTTGTATTTTTCAGCCCCCATCGCCTTTGTGTTTTGGTCCGTGCCATCCATCTCCCCATGGACAGCCTGCAGAGCGGGGCCAGTAAAGGGGCTGCTACCCTTCAAACACCACAGACCACATCACGTCATAGATGCCACCCTGCCGCCTTTACCGCTCTATGACTGACTGTTGAGGAAACAATAAAGCCTAAAGTCCTCTGAGCTTGAGCAAAAGGAGCCATGAATCTGCTGCTGTCCCTCACTGTCTTCTGCCTGCTGCCTCTGGCCTTGATGGCCAAGGAAAACTTACCACTGAACTGCATCCCCCGCAGATCTGTGCCTTATCACAGTAAGTGCTGCTCTTTTGTCTTGTGTAACCTTGACTTACAGTGCGTCAGCTTGTGTTGGCTCATATAATTTGGATTGACTCAAAAGGAAATGCCGTTTAATCACTGGTGGTTGCTGAGTTAATCATTTGTCTGCTGTCTTTTTTTTTTCCTTTAGGGGACAATGCTCGTTTTTTTAGTGAGAATGATGTCTATAACTACTCCACCATGCTGTTGATAGAAGATAAAGGCGTGCTCATGCTTGGTGCTAGGGAAAAAGTGTACGCACTTGACCTCTATAACATCTCCCAGAAACGTGCTTCAGTAAGAACAGCTTTTTTTGTTTGTTTGTTTTTCTTTAACAGGCTGCACCCACTTTATTCCTTTTAAAACAGTCTCTTTCACCAATCCAGGGCAAGTGCCCAACATAGCCGATGAGACCATTTCCCGCACCCATAAACATAAACTACTCTACACTCTTTTTATACTGCCGACACTTTACTCACTTTTAGTCACTTACAGTTATTTTTTCACCTATTCAGACACTTTAATTTTAAAACTGTGTATATACTGTATATTCTGTGTATTTATTATCTCACTCTTATTGCCTGTATATGCCCTGTCCTTATCTTCAACGTCATGCTGCTCTGTTGTATCTTAATTGCCCCTTGAGGATAAATGAAGTCTTTCTGATTCTGATTCAGATTCTGATAGAAACGTTTCAACATCTATCAAAGAAAAGAAAGCTAAAAATGTTCGCCCATCGCTTGAACCACTGATGTTATTGGCCATTTTCATGTGGTTCTGCGAGAAATTCGCAGACTCTATCTACCATGAACGCTGAGTAAAAATCAGGCAACAAGACAGAACTTATTCCTCACAGCTGTGAAAGTCCCACTCTGTCGCAGAGTAGGAGGGAGTAGGGGCCGGACTGGAATTGATCCATCTGTGATCCGGAAAGGTGCTTCCTGAGAGCCTAACTTCAGGCAAACAAAAGACATGGGTTCATTTGTTTAATTCCTCAACAACAGTGTGAACTGATCTAACTCTTCTAATGTGCACAGTCCAATTCTTGATGTATATTCTTTTGTGCGTGATGTGATCATTTAGACACAACCACTGCAGTACAGCTTAACGGGAAGCCTCATAACCACAGAGCTTTCTGACACATATTATTTCAAAGATGGAAAAAAACCTGTTTAAAACTTTGTCCTTAAATTAGGCTTCCTTCACATGAATTTATCCTGTTTTCACCTCAGATTGCACCTTATTAATTATCAACTACAGTCAAAAAATGGCAAATACCATGGCGTATTTGACCGTTGATTCTTGTGATAATAACACAGTGCAAACAAAGCTAGCAGATATAGTAAAACAGATCATGTAATTTGAGCTGCAACACTTCCTCTTCAGTAACAATTTTAGCTACATCTTCACAGGTTAACCATCTTAACAGCAGCTGTGCTTCCTTTAAAACTGTAAATGTTGAAAGTATTGTTCTGTACAGCAGAAAACCTGTTAGCCCTGAGAAACATGTTATCCTACCACACAGAGTAGTGTGACCAGTAATGAAAGCAATGTCAGAGTCGTGGACTTGTCATAACGTTTGTCAACAATCGGTTATTATGACAGGCCCAAACTTAACCCTATTCAACAGAACTTTTATTTATTTTTTTGAAGTGTGACCAAAATTGTGTTTTTTATCTTTTAGGTTGCATGGGAAGCAACTCCAGGAAAAAAGACAGATTGTAAAAACAAAGGAAAAAATGCAGAGGTTGGTTGATTGTAGTTTTGTAAAGGTTAATTTACATTAAGCAGAGGCACTCACTGGTTCTTGAATTCCTTTTGCAGACGGAGTGCTTGAACTATATCAGGATCCTGCATAAGGTGGGAGATGACAGAATGTATGTGTGTGGAACCAATGCTTTTGATCCTGAGTGCTACTACATGGTGAGATAAATTCATGAACTGATTGAATAGATGGTTTTTATGGCTTTTCATCAGCTTCACAATAAGTGCAGAATAATACCTAAAGATAAAACGGTGTTTGCCGGTGCAGTCCTTTTCAGATGATGCATTGACTTTTGAGAAGAATATGGAGGATGGTAAAGGGAAGTGTCCATTTGATCCTTTCCAGAGATACGCTTCAATCATGGAAGGTAGGCAGAAATTTGCCAACTACACTAAGAAATCTGTTGAAAAGATTAGCAGAGCAAACATATTTTCTTTTGCTCTCTGGTCTCGTTAGGTAATGAACTTTACTCAGCCACGTCAATGAACTTCCTCGGCTCTGAACCCGTCCTAATGCGCAGCTCGTCTGGTACCATACGCACTGAGTTTAAAAGCTCCTGGCTTAATGGTAAGAGATAAAATAATTTTTTTAAAAACCTATTAGTTCAGTCAAAGTTAAAGTTTTCTTTTCTTCTTGTGCCAGAGCCCACCTTTGTTTCCATGGCTCAGATGCCAGAGAGCAAGGAAAGTGAAAGCGGAGATGACGACAAAGTTTACCTGTTCTTTAGTGAGACCGCTGTGGAATGCGACTGCTACAACAAACTGGTGGTGTCCCGCGTGGCCCGCGTCTGCAAGGTGATAAAAGGTTTTACATTGCATGCGCTTCCAATGACAATGGCACATAAATGGCACTTCCTTGTGCTCCTGCAGCCCTTTCTGTTGTTTCATTGCTATGTGTATTTTTCCTCCTGTTATGCATTTCTGTGTTCACAGGGGGATCTTGGCGGTCAAAGGACTTTGCAGAAAAAGTGGACAACCTTCTTGAAAGCTAGAATAGACTGTCCGGTGCTGGAGTCCCAGCTGCCGTACATTATCCGGGACGCATACCGCTGGTGTGACCCCGAGAAGGATTGGAAGAGCTGTATTTTTTACACCGTCTTCACAGCACAGTCGTAAGTTTGGACCAGCATAGATGTTTGTGTAAGAAGGAAAAGGTTAACTTCCTCTTTTATGTCTTTAGAACACCAGTTGGCTAAGATCTGCTGCATGTTTGGTGTGTGTGTGTGTGTGTGTTTATTTAAGAGACACATCAGACTTGTCTGCAGTGTGTGCGTACCGCGTGTCAGACATAAGCCGAGTGTTTGCAGAGGGGAAGTACAAGACCCCAGTCCCCGTAGAAACCTCCTTTGTTAAGTGGGTGATGTATAGCGGAGAAGTGCCCGTCCCTCGGCCTGGAGCTGTAAGTCTTCCCAAAATTCCCTTGTGCATTTTTTTTTAAAGAAAACCCTAACAGGAAGCTGATTCCTTTTTGCACCCTGCTCTCTCTTTCCTTTCCATTGATCCTTTGCCAGTGTATAAATAATGAGGCTCGTAAGGCGGGCATACAGAAAACTTTGGATCTACCAGACCGAACCCTTCAGTTTGTCAAGGACAAGCCCCTCATGGACCAGATTATCCAGCCAATAGGAGATAAACCTCTACTGGTGCGCAGAGGAGCTACATTCACACAAATCATAGTAAACCAAATGAAAGCTGCAGATGGCAACAAGTACCCCGTGATGTTTATAGGCACAGGTTTGCATCAGTACATCATTGTCACTTCTTGTTTGTTGTCCATTTTGCCGTTTTTGATGACTTAACAGTGGTAAGCATACTGGACTTTATGCATGTAAATATGTTTCCTTTTTTTATACAAAAGACAAAGGCACAGTGCTGAAAGCTGTGAACTACGATGGAGAGATGTTCATCATAGAGGAAGTACAAATCTTCCACCCCCCTCAGCCAATCAAGATTCTTAAATTCTCAAATATCACGGTAATTTGAGATAACCATTCATTTAAAACAGTTTCTATCACAGCTGATGCCTCAGTAGTGATATTGTTTCAGGAAGTCCAGTACATTTTTATTTATTTATTTTTATCCTTCAGCAAGCCTGGATTTATCAAGAATGTGAAAAAACACATATTTAAGTTATTTATAAACAGTCTTCTCAGAAAGAATAAACAGGGTCAATATGTTTGGTGTCAATGTGCATCAGCATCATCGGTGCTCTGTGTTTGTGTCATAGATCCAAGATGTACATGGTCAGCTCTATGCAGGCTCAGACACTGGAGTAGCCCAGATACCACTGGCCACCTGTGAGAGGTCCTCATCCTGTATGGACTGTGTGCTAGCCAGAGACCCACACTGTGGCTGGAACAATGCTCTGGGGAAATGTGTTTTCATTTCTAAATCACAACGGTAGGCATCACTTTAAAGACAAGGACCAAGTGATATTGATGTTCTTTATTCAAACTAATTTTTCATTTACTGCCTCTTTTTTTGTAGTGATATAATCCAAAGTGTGAAAGTTGGAGATGCTTCCCTTTGCCCTGATGCTGGTAAGTTTATTCATGAAACTGAATCTTCTGGAGTTTGCACGTTTCTGCATGTGATCTGTTGAAGTTGTCAAATTGAAAATTCATTTATGGGTGTCTCTTGAAATGTCAGACCCTATCAAGCCTCTGAATTGGTCCATCCGGGAAGGCGAGGACCTGAAGCTCAGTTGTCTACCCCTTTCCAGCTTGGGAAAAATCATATGGCAGAAGAACAATATCAATCTGACGCCTTCAGCTGCACTTCAACTACAAGACGGACTTCTGATCCAGAATGTTTCATTAAGCGATGCCGGTCGTTACCGCTGCTTGTCTGTAGAGCACTCCAGAACTAAAATGCACAGCATAACTGTAATTGAGCATCTGGTCACAATTGACCTATCAGACTCTGGCAAAGATGATAGGACAGTGAATCCCAAAGCTCAGACTGATTGTGGATCAGTTACTGGACTGCAGGTTGCATGTGCTCTTTTGGGGCTTGCTTTTTTGCCCTTTTGGCCTGGAACTTTTACAAAGGCCATCTGTGTCTGCCTTGGAGTTTCTCTAAGAGTAAAAGTGAAGAGCAACCTCAGGAGAGCCAGAACCAGGAGGCTTTACACTCCGGTGTGAGTTACCAAGCTGCACCCAGAGAGGAAAAGCCCGTGGTCATCAGCAGCAACAGTAACAACAACCAACACTGAGAGCTAAAAAACAGAAAGCGGGAAGCGCATGACATTAACAAAGATAGACTTTAGACTCAAATGAATGGGGGGATACCGAAACGGCTTCGTTTCTGCCCTGAACTAATGAGAATAGGGGTTCAGCGGTAATATTTGCATAGAAACTTGGATGTAAAAACATTCCAAATGCTTGTTTTGATAAACAAAACTGATAAAACTAAACTAAATTATTTTTGGTACAAATATGATGTACTTGAATTCCTGCCTTTTTGTTTTATATGCAGGTTTGTGCTTAAATTCCTACTAATTGTTTTAAGTACCACAGATTGGAATATGTTGCAATGACTGGTTTGATTTTTTTACAGGGAATGTACAGTAATTGAAATTGAGCCACTTATTTTGTAACCACTAGCTACTAAGACTTTGTCTTATTGTAATTAAACAATTTTTATATGTTCTTTAAGTTGTTTCAGCAAGTTTAAAATGCTTACTGTTTTATCTCTAACGTGAAGTTAATTTGAAACCAGTGGCCAAATGCAAAAAGTAAAAAGGAGAAGGGAAAAAAAATCTTTAATGTGTAACTTTTTGACTAAATTACAGTTTTGCTTTCTTAGACATCAGTACACAGTGACTTGAAGCTTTAACACTGCTTTTCTAAGAGAGCAGCTAAAACAAAAACAACAAAGCACCTTTACTGTACAGCATGTGTAAAAGCCAGTCACTGGAGGCTTTGGTCCGTACTGATCTGTGGCATTTATCTCCTGTAGCGATACCTCTTGAAGTGGAACCAAAGCTGGAAGATCCCATTGGCGAACTGACAGCGAAAGCCGTGTCGGTGCGAGTACTCCCACTCCCTGTTTACGATCTTAAAAGCAATGTCCTCATACGGCGGGCCCGCGTGGAACCTTAAAATTCCAAAGTCCTTGTTGTCAGGACTGGGCTCGAGGAAGTACTGAGGCGTGGATCGCTTGTCGATCAAGTCTGGGTAGAAGATGTTGAACTTGTAACCTTGGACTATCTTAGGGGGAGGGTTGTCGAAGTCGTAATGTGTCTGGTTGTACTTGTTCCACTCGAAGCCTGTGTGGACCCTGTTGAAGAAGCGTGGTTTCCTGGGGCGGTATTTGTCTGCCCACAGGTACATTTTCCCAGTGACCGGAAACTCGACGCTGAACTGGGCCTCATCGTTGCCCATGCCTTCCTTGGCCCGTCGCACAAAAGCGTCCTCTGCACTTTCGCTGGCGTCACCTGACACAGAAAGTGGTAAAACAGTGAGGCTACAGTTCCCAATATGCATGGTTATACATTTCTGCAGTGAGGATGCTTTGCTGTCATCTCATACCTGTGACTTGGAGCTGTCTGCGTGCTAACTGCAGCCGGTGTGCGTCTTCCTCTGGGGTGATCGTGTGGGTGTCCAGCGGCAGCTCAGACTGCATGAGCAGCGTGGGGCTGTAGCGACCCGAGTCGTACTCCGCTTGGCTCTGCTGGATCAGGTCCTCCTCTGTCAGAACAGCCTCCACCACCTCATCCTTTTCCTCTCCATCCTTCTTGTCACCCTTTTCTCCTGCTTCCTCATCTTCTCTTCCTGCTGTAGATGTAGACGGACCCTCCTCTGGCTCTGTTTCAGTGTTTCTCCTTTTCTCTCTAGTTTGCCCTCCTCTCTCACTGGAATAAGGAAATGTTGGTTTAGATTTTACAATGCACCTCTTGCAATAGTGCAAAGAGGAATTTGCATCTCAGGTCTGTACATTATAACTTACTCATCTTCCTCACTCCTAGGCTCCTCTTTGATGATGGGAAACAAAGGTTCACTCTCTACTCCCTGTTCCTGTTTCAGCTTGAACAACTTCTGACGCAACACCTCCTGGTGTCGTTCTCTCAGCCTACAGCATAAAAAGTTAGATTTAGTTTTAAACAATCACACTCTTGAGATTACAAATCTCTTTTATAAGAGCGCCCTGGCCAGAAAAGACAGCAGTACAATATTAAGTTGCATAAAGATGGCACTTAACTTTATTAAGCCAGCCAAAAACAGTGGGCATTGCCACATCACTGTCATACCTTGCTCTGGCCATGTAGACTTTGACCTGCTGCAACAGACTCTCCCAATAACCGATATCAAGATTGGATCCTCCAGCCCGAATCTTTGCCTCAATGTTTTGGTGCAGTGCTTGCAGCTGACTGTATGTCTTTCCTTTGAACACAGACTGAACATCTGTGCTCACAGCTGTATTGATGCCCTCACGACGATCACCTGAGAAATAAATGGATAAATTAATAATTAAAAAAAAAAAAGAATCCTATCAGGATAAAAGCCATTAGAGAGGGACAATGTGACGGTTGTCCTACCAGGCCCTTTTCCAGAGGCCTCCAGTTTTCTCAGTTTGCTGATCTCATCCTCAGTGATGGTGGTCATGTCTCTCCAGAAGTCCACGTTCTTGCCCTGTTCCAACTCCATGTACACCTAGCAGAACATTTCGCATGCAGTAATGTTTTAATTATGCTGCACTTTAAGATCAGTACATGCTAACACACATCTTTTGACATGTTTAGGGTAAATATGTGTTAAAACATTTAAATATAGATTTACACTAAATGCCTCCTAATAGCACCTTTATTCTGTGACATTTATATAATTAAGGCTTAAACTGTGAGAGATGGTCGCTTCCTAGGTGGCCATACATGCTGGTAGCCTGCTAAGCACGAGGTCAGCTAATCTGAGTCCCTGAATTGGACTTTGCCACCATGTTTGTGGTGTTCTTGACAATTGGAGAATTTAAAGCAATTACCAGTTAACACCATCTGCTGTGTGGATACTTACACTAGTCTGTGCTCAGGTATTTTACAAAGTAAAAGTCAATATTCATGTTAGGACCTAATACTATCTACAGTGCTGTGCAGAAGTCTTGAGCCACCCCTTATCGTTATGTCATTATTAGAAATTAGTAGACATGACAGATCAGTGCAAACATACATAGAAATACAGTATATAAAAAGGCAAAAATGTACAATTCCAACAAGCTTTAAAGTCAGTATTTTGTATGACCAACTCTCTTAGACAGCTTTCTTGTAATACATAATAATAAGACTTGTAATAAGTAGTAGAATAATTCTCGAGGCTTCCTGAAGGAAATTCAAAGTCCTTCTTTGGATGTTTGCTGCCTTTTGTTCAATTTCAATTCTCTATCAAGATGATCCCACACTGCTTCAATAATGTTAAGCTGGGAAGGCCGATCGATAGTGTGTTTGGGATCACTGTCATGAAGCCGTTGCCAATCAGATGCCTTCCAGCATTTTTTTTTTCCTGTTGATAATTCAATTAATTCTGACTTCCTGTCCAACACCACTGGTTGAAAAGCAGCCCCAAGAGAGCCCACCATGTTTTGCAGAATGTTGTAGACACTCAGTGTTAGACCTCCTCTGTACATGTTAATGACAATTTGAACGAAAAACTTCAAATTTGGATTCATTACTTTACAAGACCTTTTGAACAGATTCCGTCCAGTTCTTGTGTAATTTGGTATACCTAACTCACTCCTCCCTGTTTCCCTTTCTTCCTGCCACCCTTCCACTGAGACAGTTCTTGACTGAAGTAAAGAAATGTGCTGTGGAGTAACAAAGTGCCTGAAGATTCAATTTCAAATTGGTTATTTGCCAAGTTGTCTACCGATGATAAACATGGCACAGATCCATCCCTTGCGCAAGGTCTCTTTTTATGCTTGAATGATTCATGGTGGCTTAACAAACAAAGATTCCTCTGAGAAAGGTCAGGTACAAGAACTGGACTGAAAATAAGCAAAATAGATGCCAGTGATCAAAGAAGAGCACTGAAAGGCCTTCAGGAAACCTGGAGAACTATTGCTCAAGAGCACTTAAAAAATGTCAAGAGCACCTAACATCTGGAAGCAAAATACAAAGAAACAGGGGATAGTTTAAGAATTTTGCACAGTGCTATAACGTGAGGCTTCATAACAGTAGCTCATAACGCAGTGGGTGATGTTATGTTTTACATAAAGTCTAAGCTTTACACTACAAATTGAGCTGGGTTTTTAATATTGTATTTGTGTATGGGCATATTATGAAACACTGTATACTCACATATTTTTATTTAACCCTAATAATCACAAATCACATTTAAAGATGATATAGTTACTGGGTAAAACACACAAACAAAAGTGCAGGTTCACACTCTTAAATTGGTCCTTTTGTAAACAGAACTTTTACACTTTATTTAAGCACATCTACAAACCTTTATGTCCTCTAGCAAGTCGTCCATGTCAGTGACCGTGAGCCCATTGAGGAACGTGTATGGTTCGTGCATTTCCACTGCCAAATCATCATCTTCTGCACTGATGTACTTCGCCAAAAGGTCAATTGGCTTGGCACGGCCGTCACGAATTCTAATCTTAGACCTGCAGAGACAAAGCACAAGGGTGTGAAGCAGGGTTAATTAGATAAATAGATGTAGAAGGTGGAAGTTTAAACAAACTGATCCAATCATAGTGGAGTACATAAGAATCCTCAGAGGTATGAAAAGGGAGATTGTTAATATAAGAGCCACACTAACCTTAGTTTGGCTTGATGCAGATGAAAGTTGTCTTCCTGTTCAGCCCAAGTCTTGAAATATTCTGCCTCTTTCTCTCTCTGCAGCATTTCCAGCTCCTGCTCTCTCATGGCCTTCTCTCGCTCCCGCTCCAGACGCAGCTGCTTCACCTACATCAACATAAAGTTGGTGTATAAATATGTCGCTCCCAATCTCTAATCTTAAAACTGATCCTCTATGTTTTGCCTGAGAACTGAAATTCCATCCTTTTTTTAAGCATTTGTATAAAAAGTCAGGTACTGTGTGAGCACTAATGTGGAAGATTTTCATCCCACAGTTCTTACCTTCTGCAGCTCTCTACGGTTCTCCTCCTGAATACATTTGTTCCTTTCTTTGAGCTCTTTCTCTCCGAGATGACCAATACCTTTCTTATCTAATGCCTGAGGAAGCAAAAAGAACCATGGATGGGATACAAGGTCTCAAGGCAGGTTATGACAGGCAAATATCCAAACTTTTGCAGTCAGGAACTCACCTTTTGCCATTTAAATGTTCCCAATAAGTTGTTGTCCCCAAAAGGATTGTCTGCATTGGTGTATCCCAGGTACTCCTCACTCCAGCCCATTTTCTCTCTCCTTTTCTTCTCCTTTGCTTCCTTCTTTGCCAACCTTCTGGCCCTCTTCTCCTCTGGTGTCTCAAGAGCTTTCATCATCTCCTTCTGTTTTTTCTTCTCCTCCTTTTCCTTGACTGCGCCTGTCTCGCAATCAGACTCTGAGCTCTCAGATGATTCACTTGAACTGAAGCGCTGCTTGCCTCTGCCCCAGTCAGACTTCTCTTGGCTTCTCTTACTCCTCCCGCGCTCCCTGTCTTCACTTTTCTTCCTTCGCTCTCGACTTTTGTCTCTGTCTCTGCTGCTGTTCTTGTGCCTCTCTTTCTCTCTGTCCCACTCCCTCCTCTGTCTGTCTCTTGGTGGACTCCCTCTCTCGGCACTCCTTCTTCTTCTCCTTTCTCTGTCGCCGCTCCCATCACGGGAGTCAGAACTGGACTGGGATCTTCCCTTTCTCCTCTCTTGGGATGTTGTTCTACGACTCTCCTGTTCCTTTCTCCTCCTTCTCATTTTGGTATTATCTGAATCAGGACTGAGACAGAAAGTGTGATTTAATACAGTGACTGCAGGAATACAATATTAACTACAGAAGAACCACATAAGAGGAATCTCTGAAAGTGAAGTCCTGTTGAATACAGTTAAAAACCTATTTATTTATTTATTTGTTTGTTTATATATATGCAATGGAGTTACCATAACAAGTTGATATAGGGATTATATCTACAGCAGCTCTTTTCATTCACATAAAGCCTAACACTAACGTCACTGAACATCAGCATAGCTATCGGTTGATTGGATTACTGTGCAGCAGCCTGGCACTCAACCAAGGATGGGACAAACATCATTACAGCAATATACTGTGCACACATCCCTTTTGTAATATTTTATGACTGAAGTGACAACAAGCATCATGTTGTACAATGATTTAAACCCTACATCCAATCAACAATCACACAGAACAACAAAAGATTCAATTCAGAAATATAATTTGCTTTTCAAAAAAGAAGGGTAATTTAAATTTGATTCCAGCAATACATTTTTAAAAAGCTGATACTAGGAATAGAAAAACCTGGTGATCAAAGAAGATGCCTTCTCCTCAGGGAGGAGACCCCGAGCTAGACCCAGAACCCACTGAAGAGATTATACATCTCACTTTGCCTGGAAACGCCTCAGTATCTCCCAGCAAGGACTGGAAAGTGTTGCTTGGGAGAAGGATGTCTGGAATACCCTGCTTAGGCTGCTGCCATTGCAACCTTTGGATGATTGATTGATGGATAGACAGAATATCTACGAAGGTCTCATTGGCATGTTGCCTTCTAGCAAGCAATACTGCGCCACACGCACTGGTGGTACTGGTGGTTCTTCAAATAATAAAACAACAGACACATCTTTTTTCTTCCTTTTTTGAAGTAAGGCTTTGCTCAGTTCTGCAAGTCAACATTAAATTATATTTAGCGCCTATGCAAAAGCATAGATGCATGCTGATTCCTGGAATTCCCCCAAAAAAGAATATTGTTGATGTCCTTTCGCTGTCGCAAACCGGACAGAAAAACGTTACGTTTACGGAGTCACTCGATGTGTTCAAATGAGGCCTGCTACTACCATCATAATATATAAAATCCCAAGTAAGCAGCCAACTCCGCTTCGTAAAGCGATTACCTTGATGACCGACCCTTCGACCTGTTCCTCTGACGGTGAGTCTCTCGCCTCCGGTCGCTCTCCGAGCCGCTGCTAGAACCAGAGCGGCCCCTGTGCTGAGGCCGACGTCGGGCCGGAGAGCCATCGCTGGAGTCCCGACTGCCGGATCTTCCCCTAACACGAGCGGCCCTTTTCCTGTCGGCAGACCGACTGCGGTCTCTCCTCTCATCTGGAGATCTAGACTTGTTTCCTCTTGACTTGTTCGGCCGATCTCGGCTCCGACTTCTGGACCTGGAGCGAGTCCGACGTCGAGACTTGGAACTCATTGCGAACTTTCTCTCAATAGGGGGTCCCAACACCAGTATGTCGCATAAATAAGATGTAACAAAGGGGACTTTCTAAAACATATTATGTTTGCGCCAGGTTAAGCTGCATTGGAACGTTTAAAAAGCAAATAATGTCAATATTTCACATTTTCAGGTCATATTCTAAAAAATAAAATATAAAATAAAACCATTATATTTTTAACTAGTTAACGGGGCAGCAAAAAGCCCCCTCGAAGGGGCTTTCTGTAAAATGGCGCGTATTATTTACGTCACGAGAACCTTGAGAAAAATAAACTAGAAACAAATTCCCCGTTGTTTATATGAAATCCGCACCCCTCCTCGGAGTACCATCTGAATACAACTGAGAACCGTCAGTGTACTGAAATAATTTCAGGGTGAAAACAGCTCAGAAGCACGAACAATATTTGGCGTTTTTGTGACGTCAGAAAGTGGCAAATGCAGTTCCCTAAATTCCCTCTCAAATAAAATGTTAAAGAAATATTCTCTAAAGGCTGTTAGTTTTTTCCTGGATAAATTTAATTTTATATAAACTTATGTAATAAGATAGTCAACTGCGTCATCGCACGCCTTCTTTGCTTTTCTAAAGGGGAAAAATAATGTCGACAGGTGGAAACTGGACTACAAATCCCGCATATCACAGGGCGCCATTGCCTGTTTGTAGAGGAAAGGGGACTCCTTTCAGCAACATTCTTCTCTATCCTGTCTTCTCTTATGGCTGTATGAGCTATATTTTCCGGCTGTTGCCGTAAAGAATTCATGGGTTTGGGTATATAGGTGTGTTTTCTGTCCTAGCCTGGCTCTTGTATGCGGTTAGGAAGTATTCGCGCCGCGCTAAGATCGGCTCGATCTGGTCGGTGAGGTAGGGCTTGTTAGCTAGCTCCTAGCTATCAGTAGATTTACGGCTTATATCCGCGGCTGTTCTGCCAGGTAGATCAGCTAAAGCTGGAGGCGCGGGTCTGACACAATGGTCGGTCAGTTGCAGATTTCTTTGAGTGTTGACATTGGTAAATAATTCCTCTGTTTCGGGGACAGATCAACGCCACCTTTGTTTGGCTCGAGCACAGCCTGACACGTTTGGCCTGTTTTATTGTCTCGGTACTGTTGTTGTTGTTGTTTTCGGGGTAGGCTGCTTGGCTCATTAGGCTAACTTTGCCGTGTTCGCGTGAACAGAAGGAAGCAGTCCACTGTTCACTCCAGAATAATCCTGACAGCCACCCAGACCACCACCAGCAACAACAACATTATGGCGCAACCCGACGCCCCTCATGTAGCCAGTTCACAGAAAGCACTCATGCTGGAACTGAAGAGCCTTCAGGAGGAGCCCGTGGAGGGATTCAAAATAACACTGGTGGACGAGGCTGATTTATACAACTGGGAAGTGGCCATTTTTGGACCACCAAACACTCACTATGAAGGGGGATATTTCAAGGTAAGAAAGCCAAAGTTGTGTGATTACTTCACTCAATGTAGTACAATACACAGGCTTTACTGAATGAATAAAGGTTGCCACACAATTCAAGCCCCAAAGGTCTCTTTTTGTCCTAGGCTCGGATCAAGTTTCCTCTAGACTACCCTTACTCCCCTCCGGCTTTCCGCTTCCTCACCAAGATGTGGCACCCCAACATCTATGAGGTAACAACATGACATACTTGTATGCCCTCCCACTGCTGTTTGTGATGGGAGCAGCTGTCCTAGGCTTGCCTCATGATTCATATGATCAAATACCACTTGCATCATGGGGCCCATTAGACCCATTTAAAAAAAAAAAAAATGTTTGTTTGTTATTGAAGCCTGGCAGTTAATTGATTGACTGCCAGCAACCTTAAGGTGTTCAACCCAGCTGAAAACCACAGGCGATCAAGCTTCATAATCTCTCCATTAGGAGAGGTTGGCTTTTTTTTTTTTTATGTTTTGTGTAGTGTGTTTAGTATTTTTATACAGGACTTTATCAGATTCTTGTTTTTAAAAAAGTCTATAACTAAATTTGACTGAATCACATTTGAAGGAGCTTTCTTTTCCCCTGTGTCTTTTAGAATGGAGATGTGTGTATTTCTATACTGCACCCTCCAGTGGACGACCCACAGAGCGGAGAGCTGCCTTCAGAGAGATGGAATCCCACCCAGAACGTCCGGTTAGCACTCCCTCATTATCTCTCTCATGTCTCTCCTTTCTTGGGTACCTCCCTTCTTTGTCCTTTCTCAGCCACTTCAATAATTTACCTGAGTCAGAGTCTTATCGCATGACATTCGTCTTCATTGGCTTCTTTTTACTTGTATCTAGAAACTGAATCCATATGTGGGCATTCAATGTATTATACACCTTGTTAGTTAAAGCAGTTTGAGTTGCCTCTTGTTTTTTTGCAGTATGGAGGCATTATCAGTCAGTAGGAAGAGGAAGATATCCTCTTTTATACTGTTTTATTATAGTAGAAGTGCATTATTATGCATTGCTTTCACAGCACAAGTTATTACACAAAAATACAAACGTCACCATTTCTGAACATGCTGAACATTCAGTGACAGTCTTAGGACAACAATCCTCCTCAACCTTGTTTAAATAACATTTACAAAGGCGTAGAGAGGTCTGTTTTAATCAAAACACAGTCCAGTGTTCTAGTTGCTCATTGTTTTATCCAGTGCAAATTACCTGACTGTCGTTTACAGCATTTTTGAACAATTTAAAATAATCTATTATCTGCCAGAATAATTAGCATTTAAATCCATACTGAGAGACTCTTTATCCATATTTCTAAATTCACCCAATAATAAAATAAAATGTAATTTAAAAAAAAAAATAACATAAGGCAGAAAGTAGAAATTCCTTCTTTCTTTTTTTTTTTCCTTTTTGTTTAAATTCACATAACTTGTGTGTTCGTGTCCTGCAGTAGATGCCACGCTGACTGCCACCTTTGTGTTTGCTTCCAGGACCATTCTGCTGAGTGTGATCTCACTGCTGAATGAACCCAACACCTTTTCTCCTGCCAATGTGGACGCGTCTGTCATGTACCGCAAATGGAGAGACAGCAAAGGCAAAGACCGGGAATACGTGGAGATCATCAGGTAAACAGTTTGCATGATTCACAGTTAAAAGAAATGGTATAAACTCACTCGCAAAACAAAAGTAACTTCATGTCAGAAGATGTATCTCATAGTTGTAGAGAAGATTTTACTGATTCAGAGGGTCAAACTAATGCCCTGCATCAAGCAGAGAAATACAGCTGTATTGATTGTTGAAACAGCTAAAACTGTCCAGTGCATTATTAAAACCGCCATTCTTCTGGGAATAAATATGTTCAGAAAATAAAAATCCTGAATGATCAAAGCTGGAGTTCACTTAAACATTTGGCAAAATCAAATTGCCCAAATTGTGAAAGAGTGTTAGCAAATCCACTGCAGGTGTTTTTAAGTACCTTGGAGGCGACCTAACCAGATGACTGTTGTGGGTGTGTGGACTCTGTACTGTGAATGTTACTTGTAAAACATTCATAGCATAAAGGTAAAATTTTGCACAGCTTCATTCATTTAGCAAAAGATCAGCTGACTGTTGGGGGATAAGGTGGGAACTTTTCTTCAGATTTGGTTGATCTTTTATGGAAAGACAGAAAATAATAAATCTCCAGCTGTTTGTAATAACGCCACTCTGATCTCCCCTCAGAAAACAAGTGTTGGCTACCAAAGCTGAAGCTGAGCGCGATGGCGTGAAAGTGCCCACTACGCTGGCGGAGTACTGCGTCCGCACACGTGCCCCAGCCCCCGATGAAGGTTCCGACCTGTTCTATGACTATTGCTACGACGAAGACGACGTGGAAGGCGAGGATGGCGACTGTTGCTATGACGAAGACGACTCGGGCAATGAGGAGTCCTGACGTGCTTTTTTGCGGCACCCCGATCTTAGCTGACGTGTGCTACCCCTCCTCTCTCTGCCCGGGTTGCCAGATATTCTAGGTTTACAACCAAGAAAGATTGGAAGCTTCCCTCCTCTAAACCAACACAGAGCTTTTTTCCTCTCGCCTCTGAATGCGTCTTGGAGGTTGAAATTGATGCCTTGCTGTGGAAGGTTCTGACCTGGTAAGATTTGCACCAGCACAAAAGTCACCAGTTTCTTCAGTTTTTATCATCACCTAAATCCTTACTTTGAGGGGAAAAAACACACACAAAAAACCCATAACTCTCACATACCCTGCCGAGTTTCTCAGTCCCGTGTATAGTGTAAGGTGTTGTGGGGTTAAAAAAAACAAACAAAACAACCCAACTGTCAACAATAGCAACATTTGCACTGGTGCAAACACTTCCAAACATTTCTCAGCCTGTCTTTTGCATATCTTTCTTTCCCTAATTGTAACTGGCTATTGCTCACTGCTAGTTGGTCACAGTGATGAACAGAAGATTGAGGACTTCAAACAGCACGTTTGGTGTGCTGCAAATATTCAGTTTTTTGGTTTGTTTGTTTTGTTTTGTTTTTCCCTCTCCCAAGTGTCACAGTCTGTCCCGCTCTGATAGGACAAGACACTAATTGTCACGTGACAATGTTTTCAAAGTTCCTGTGCATGCCGGAACTTCTTTTCAAAGCTTTTTGTCTCTTTTACTGGTGGACCGTTTATCTACGTCATGATCCGTGTGATGACAAAGACTTCAACAACAAGGACTCTCTGCCCGGAGGACCGGCTGGCTCAATCGGAAGGTCAAATCCTCACGTGAACTTTTTTTTTTCTTTCTTTCTTTTTTTTTTTTTTCTAACATGAAGTTGATCTTTGCCGTGTTTTCTTCTGGTTACTGTTGGATGTATTTCTCCTGTCATTTTAAGTGTAGGATTGTGTTATTTGAAGTAGTTCAGATTAAGAGTTGTGTAGGATGATCACGAGGGAGTTGTTGGGGCAGAGCTAATTATTGATCACAATTGCATTTCTCCTCGGGGGAGGTCACTCTCTGATGGGCCCCACTTGACCCAAAGACCAAAAGAAGTGTGTTTTAAAGAAAGCCCAAAACATTTGGTAACTGTTTGTCGCACTCTGTTTGCTCTTTGTGTTCTCTCTTGCAAGCTTGTTTTTATTTTACCGTTTTCTTCAGATAGATGTTATGCCTGTGTTTTGTTTTTTGCTTGAGAATGAGTTATGTGATGACGAGATTATTAGGTTTGATTGACAAAAACAATTGTAGGTATTGTCTCATAATCTATGATCCCACACTTCTCAACAAGGTTCTTTCTTTTCTTTTTCTTTTTTTTTTTCTCCTGCCAGTCCTCGGAAGTGAACAAGACCATCACATTTTATTCTTCCATCGCTATTCTGTGTTAGTTGAGAGTGGACTTTTTTTTTTTTCTTTTTTTTTTTTTAAAGAGTGCGTGGGTGTGCTCTGTGTGAACTTTTTCATCAGCAATATTGATTGTTTTAATTAAATTGGGAAGTCATACTGAATTTCTCAGGATAATGAATTACATGTGACACAACAATTGAGAAAAAGTAACTATTTTCCTCTTCCGGTGGTCTTCAGTGTTGGTTTGCATCATTAACAGGAACCGTGACAGATATGCACATATAGCTGTATGAATGATCACCATGTTGTTTTATTCACCTGTGTAATTTTTTTTTTTTTTTTTTTTTTTTTTTCAGCTATTTAAAAACTGAAAAAATAAAGATTTATTTGGAAGAAAAAAACCCCACAGTGCTTCTTTTTCACTTGATTTGTATGTCTGCATTTATTATTAGTAAAGCTGCATAGTTATTTATAAAAAGGTTATTATAAGGTAAAGGCTGCTTTTTCTTCTTGATTCCTTAATACAGGTTTCATGTTGGAGCATGTGGGTCTGACTGTCATGTTATTTACCACTGCGTGTTGAAATCCACTGATTTCACAATAGACTGCACCTTTTTT
The DNA here is from genome assembly GCF_013358895.1 of Oreochromis aureus. NCBI lineage: Eukaryota > Metazoa > Chordata > Actinopteri > Cichliformes > Cichlidae > Oreochromis > Oreochromis aureus. The sequence goes on from NC_052959.1 coordinate 12,869,932, forward strand.
CTTCACAGCTCTGAATGTGAATATATATTTTGATTTATTTCTTGATGATTGTTATGTTCTTATTTTGTGTACTTTGTGCTACAGAAACAGTTCTAGTATCACAACTTTTTCTGGAAATGTATGCTTATGCTTTTCTTTTTTTGTAACTTTCATCCATTCACCTGATTGGTGGGAATCAAATTCAGCAGATTTAGACATGACTGTAAAAGACAGTGATAGATGCAGACTGAGTGGTATAGAAACAAACAGGCACACAAGCTGACCTCAATCACAAACTGCTTTGAATATTTCAAATATTTTTAAGCATTTCAGGCAAAGTCTTCACATTTTCTGCATTCACATTGCTTTTTCTAGTTAGTTACTGTTGCCTCACTCGCCATTTTCTCTTCTTCTGACTATACTCTATAAACTGTGGAGATGATTGTATGGGAAAATGCCAGTAAACCAGCTCATCTGGGACCAACAACCATGTTACGTTCAGAGTCCCTAAATCACTTTTCTTTCTCACTCTGATCCTCAGTTTGAACTTCAGGAGGTTGTCTTGACCATGTCTACGCAAATAAAGGGACTGAGCTACTGCCATATGATCGGCTACTTAGATCTTTCCATTAAGGAGCTGTAATGTGCGCCTAATAGAGTGAGAGTATTTTAGTATAAAACATTCTTTATTCACAATGTAGTGCTATTAAAATGAATTTCAAATAATAATGTTAACTTGAGATAATTTATAACAAATAATTGTTTATTTCTTAAGATATCCAGCATTTTGTTTATTTACTTTATCTATTAAGAGACCTTTAGTATTCGTTGGTACTACTTGGAGGTTCATTGTGGAACGTCTTCTGAACAGAGAGGTTAATTTCCCAAAGTTCATGAATGCAGCATCACTTCGGTCGCTTTTTGATGTCGTCATCGTAGCTCTCGCCTGGTAAATTTTCGCCGCCCGGATAAAACACGACTAATTTTAATTAAAGAAAAAACAAAACAAAAGCACACTACCGTCTGCAGCCATGTCTGTGAATTATGCAGCTGGACTCACGCCGTACGCAAACAAAGGTGTCTGCGGACTTCCTGAGGTAACTGAAGCTTTGGAAGCAGGTAGCTAGCAGGTTAGCCGCGGACGTTTGTAGTAGTCTGTTTGGAGAGCTTGGTCTTTAAAAACGAGAGTAACACGAAGAGCTTCTGTTTGTCTCCAAGCATCCGAGAGTACTCCAGGAGTGATATCACATTAGTTATACGTATTTTATTAGGCAATGCACATATCGTACATATACTATATTCAGCACACACGTATAGATCTGAAAGCTAAAGGAGAAGGCGAATAGAGGAGTCACAAGTACCAGCACTTCAAAACTGTCAGTGTTTCTTTTAAATCTGTGCTGAGCTGTAATAAACTGTGTTATAGCTGTGTGCTTGTACCTTTTATCAAACAGACTTATTCATTGTAATTTGATTTGAATGTGGCTATCTCGGTCAGCTCTTGAAATCGCATCTTTTCTCTTCTGCTGCAGCACTTTGATAGTCCTGAGGAGCTGAAGGCCAAGGTGGAGACTCTAGCTCAGCTGATTAAAGAATCTCAGTACTTGGTTGTCCACTCAGGAGCTGGGATCAGCACCTCGGCAGGTATCCCTGACTTCAGGTGAGACAAGAACAAAAGTGTGTTGTTTTTTTTAATTTATGTTGACGTGGAGTTTTTTGCATAGCTTGTGCACCTCTAGGCCAAGTTACATTTTCTTTTAGAAGTACAGAGAAGGAAATACAATCCCTGCAAAAACAAATATTATGTTTGTTTTTCTGGAGCTCAAATCTTAAGAAAAGAAACCACAAGATATACTTAATTTATCTCAGATTTGGAAAGTTCTTTTCTTACAGCAGGTCAAAATCATCACCATCACCACCTTGGCAGATGATACAGTTGGGACACTGAGTAAAATGTGAATAAAAACACAGTGTAATTATATACAAATCTCATAAACCCACATTTTTTTTCACAACAGAACAGGAAACAGTTAAAGTGTTTAAACTGAGACATTTTACTACTTCATGTAAAATATTAGCTAATTTTGAATTTGATGGCAGCAGCGCAAATCAAAACATTTGGATGAGTCACATGTAGCGCCACTGTGCAGCATCCCTGCCTGTTTTAACAGTAGCCTGATGGGGTTCAGATCAGGTGAACAAGGAGGCCATTTAGCGGATCAGCAGTCTTCGCTGCATGAAAATCATGTTTTTTCTTTGTCGTCCTCAACCCGAAAAGGCCCCACAAGCTCATCTTTGATGATACCAGCCCAAACCAGTACTCCACCTCCCAGTTTGCATGATGCTTTGATGTTTTTCAGATGTTTTTCCACCAAGACTCTTCTACTGTGAATCTGCATGTAATGCAGTTGATGGTACATTGAGGCAAACCCTGTAATAATGTGCTAACAACAACCATGTGCAGCTCAATGATATTTCAAGTCAGACTCTTCTCAGTTCATGCAATTTTTTGACTGCTTTTCATGCAGTATCCACCCAGAAGATGCCTAATAATTATGCACTAGTTGTTGATGTCATTAGATAGAGATGCACATCACCTAATATGATTGTTTTGATTTTGGAGTAAGAATCTGAGTTGCAGTTAAGAAATTTTATCAGTTTAAAAAAAGTCAATGTTACCGATTCATTCCGATTATTATAATGCTGTTAATTTAGAGTTTTGATCAGCAGTGATTAAAACTGGCAGTAAAACCTCACTGTTGCTTGATGATAAAATCTTCCAAGTGTGTTTTATCCTTTGAGCCTGAAGTTGGCCAGTGTTGCTTCACGGTTTTGTCACTGAATATTTTTCAGATGGAAATTTTATACTTTAATTGACCTTAAAGAGTGAAGTCATGAAATTTAATAGGCAGCACAAATGAATGATTCTGATTGTTTTTTTTTCTATTTGTTTTATTGTTCTCTTATGAATTGCACATATTAGCATCATCAAATATCATAGCTAAAGAAATTATTACTGTGTGGAGAAAAGCTGTGTTGTGTGGTCATGAGCTCCACCAACTAAGAACAGCCATGCACCACCACCCACAGGATCGAGAAACAGCTATCAGTCTGTCAATCCCTTCCATGTCTGGGCCGGGTGAGGTTTCCCGTGTTGAGTCAAATTAAGCCGCGACTACGACAATATCTGATCGTCTTTGAACCTTGTTCTTGAAAGTCGGAGAGGTCAGGAGGTAGAGAAAGTCATCTACCAATTAGAAGGTTGGTGGCTCGATCACTGGCCGCTCCAGTCTGCATGCCAAATATTCATGGGCAAGATCCTAACCCCAAATTAGTCTCCAATGTAAGTAGGTGCTTAAGCATGGGGGGGGGAAAAGTGCTTGTTTAAATGAGGCATGATGGGAGAATAGTAAGCGCTATACAAGAATCAATCTATTCACTGTGAGCTGAGCTGATAATTTCTATCAGCTCAGCTCACAGTGAAATAACAAAAAAAAAAAAAAAAAAATTGTTATTTTGGGAGATGTAACAAGCACCTCTTGGCTTATTCTCCTGTTTCTCTTGTAGTACCGTGATTTGAGCAGAGGAGGGTGGTGCTTGCTTACTTCACATCACCACTGTGTAAAACACACTGAAAATATAATGGAAAATACTTCTATTGTCTGCTTAGATTGTCTTTGGTACTGTGACAAATCTTTGCCTCCCAAATGCAGAGATGTGGAGCAGATAGAGGTCTTCATTGTAGACATTCAGTTGTACTATGGATTATGTGAATTCACACAAATGCATAGATGCTCGGATGTGAAGACAAATTAATATTTCATTGCCTCACCTGTCAGTCAGGTGGAGTTGACCTTGGAGGGTTTATCATTAGAGCCAAGATTAAAACATACACATAAAGCTCACTAATGCAAACTGTGTTCCCTCTGCTGCTCAGACACACATAAACACACATACTCCAGATGAGAAGAAATTCAGCTCATTAAGTTACCGTTACTGACACCTTAATATGTAAATGTAACAGCTTCACAGACTCGGTGGCTCTAATGTCACGCAGCATCGTTCACAGGGTGACTAGGGTGTTGTATGCGATGCACGCATCACTCCCTCACTGCCGATGAGGCTTTGAGCCGGTCGGCTGAAAGACGGGGTTTTTAAAGTCCAAGCTGAGAGCAAAAGATGAGACGTGCGGTTGTATTTTTGGATTTGTAGGATGCGCTCCATCGTCTGATGCTTAATGATAAGTTGCATGCCCTCACAGTAACTTGGCAACTGTCACGGTGTTAGACAGCTCCAGCAGTGAGTGTACCACTGCGTTCATCCGACCATTCAGACATCCAGAACTGACAGATAATCACAGGAGCAGAAACGGAGCAATTTCACATTGAACATCATCCACATAGTCAACAAAAGTTTTCCTCTCACATTAGACTGTGAGGATTTTTTTGTTGTTGTTTAACATGATCGCTATGATTTTTTTTCTTACTTTATATATATTTTGCAGTGGTTTTATTGGTCTTGGACTAACAATAATGTCAATTTCATACAGATATTCTGTTGAGCTTCTCTACAGAAACCTTTCCCATGGGTTTATTGTTACACACACCTGATGTAAAGCCTCTAGTCCACTATATTACAACCTGTCCAGTCCCATTTATGCTCACTCCATGTATTTATAATCTTTATTTTCTTTCAGGGGTCCCAAGGGTGTGTGGACTCTTGAAGAAAAGGGTGAGTCGCCTCATTTTGATACCACATTTGAAGATGCTCGCCCAAGCTTGACTCACATGGCTCTCCTGGGACTACAGAGGGCAGGGTACCTCAAATATCTCATCAGCCAGAATGTGGACGGCCTGCATGTGCGATCAGGCTTCCCCAGGTAATTTAAATCGTAGAGACATTGCTATTCTCTATCTGCAACTACACAGTATATGTCAGACCTTAAGAATATCACTAACTTTCATGATGAATGCTTTGGAGCTGAAGCAGAATGAATGGAGGAGGTGTAAAGTAGCTCTTTAGCTTTCAGCCTCACTTGTTTATGAAATGCATGCAGCAACCACATTACTTTTGTTTTTCCCAATCATATCAATTCATTCCCACTTGCTACATGTGACTCATTGTGTAAATTTTGAAGCTGCTGCTGTGTGATAACAGCTGCGGTGAATAGCTTGAAATAATTTTCAGTGCAATGGAAAATGTTTGGTCTGAGTCTGGGTTACACAGCCATATTGGACTAACCCAAGGCCAGGAGTCCAATTTTTAATTCAGCACATACATCCAGCCTTTATGCATATTGGAAGGCTTGCTTTCCCTGGAAGCCGTTTTTTTTTCTCAGCCTTCCTCCACCCTTGGTCAGGTTTTTTAAATGAGACCAGGCAGCGTAGCGGTGGTTCTCTGAGGAAATCATTAAGCTGGCGAAGGAAACCAGTTGGGCCTAATCGGCACAGGTGCCAGGTGATGCTCAGAAATTAATACGAGTGCTCAGAATATTTATAAGAGTCCAAGTTGAAAAGAAGGACAAAGAAAAAGTTGAGCTGTAGTGTCCTCACATTACAGGTTTTTCCTGGGTCGAAGTAGCCTTTGTTGGGTGTTATGTACGGTAACAGGCCATGAATCGATGGTATTTGGCTGAAATATTCACAGATTTTTATTACACTATATTGGCAGAAGCATTTACTCAGCCATTCAAATCACTTAATTCAGGTGTGCCAATCACTTCCATGGCCACAGGTGTTTAAAAACCAGCATCCAGTGTTGGATGAATTAGAGCGGACGCTCCAAGCCAGGCCTTCTCTTCCAACATCAGTGGTGCGACCTCACAAATGCACTTTGGTAAAAACGCCAAAAAAATTTCCATAAACACTCCTAGACTTCATGGAAAGCCTTCCCAGAAGAGTTGAAGCCAGGATGTCGCTCAAGTTCATATGGGTGTAGAGGCAGTGAAACCCCAGTTAACGAACCTACTTTAAAAAGTATTTTATTACATTGGTGGTTATTTTGTTTCGGTTCTGGCACCAAAAAGTTATATCTGCGTTGGCGACGATGAATAACACGAATATCATCTGCCTCTCTCTGTCAGGGATTTGTTATCAGAGCTTCATGGGAACATGTTTGTGGAGGAGTGTGAGAAGTGTGGCAGGTATGTGCATGCACACAAACACAAAAAGTTACATTTTGATATAAAAACAGCTTGTCTTACATTGAATTCACATTTCATTAGGCGCTTGTTTGGCAGTACCAGCAGCAAACCACGAGGCTGCCACATAGTGCGTAAAGCATGCAAATAAGAGGATCTGTTTATGTTTACTGCTTAAGAATGCACGTATCCAAGGAGTCCTGCACCTTACATTTCCTACTGTCACAATGGACTTTCTACCATCTCCCTCCTGGAATTTGCACACAATCTACATGAGTAATGTGTTGATCAAAACATACCGTGGTAGTATTGCTCTTTATGTATTCAGAGGAGTTCCATAAGTACATAGATAGTTGCTCAGAAGGGCCCTGAAGCAGATGCCCCGCAGCAGTAGAAAACCCATGCTGGTTTCCACTTCCAGCAGGTAAAACCAAAAACTGGCAACACTCAAAGACGTAAATGTAAGGAGTGGTTCCCCCTGCACACGTAAAGGATCCTAATGTGAAATAAATCTGGAAAGAGCAGGACTGCAGCAGCTCATTATCTCCAAATGCTCTCAGTAACATTGCAGTGACTTTACTTTGTTCCAGTGACTTTCAAAGTTGTTGGATTACCTCCAGGATTAGGTGGAAAAAAGGGGCTTGAGAATTAATGCATGTTTAAACAGGTCTGCGAGAGTTTCATGATGTGGTTAAATCCCTGAAATCTTTAGAGGACCTTTTTAGAAAGTCCATCGTTTAGGTCTAAAAGATGTGCGGTTTGAAGTAGCCACTGAGTGTCAGGCTTTGTGTAAAATTAGACCTTGCTTTGATGCCTTGGGAGCAGCTTGGTCTTCTTTCTTATAATTCATATAAAACTGCTGTGGACGCACTGAGAATTAAATGGAATTCTTGTTGGTTTTCCAGGCAGTACGTCCGAGAAAAGGTGATCGGTGTGATGGGCCTGAAACCGACAGGACGCTACTGCGAGGTGGTACGATCCAGGGGGCTCCGAGCGTGCAGGTGACACATGCGTAGGCTTGTGCATTTTAAAGACTCAAAAAGTGAGTCATTGCTGATTTATTATTTCCTTTGTGTTTCCTTACATACTAAAGAGGGAAGCTGATCAGCACTATACTTGACTGGGAGGATGCTCTTCCTGACAGAGACCTGAACAAAGCAGATGACGCAAGCAGGTGAGAGGTGCAGTAGTTTGAACTCTTTTTTTTTTTTTTTACATTAAATTGTAGATGTTCTTTGTTTAACCATCTGCTTTGATAAGGCGGAAACAGACAGCATATGCTCTTTTCTGTCAGAGTTCCTCTGACATGTCTGTTTTTTTATCTCAATATAAAAAGCGAAAGCAGTAGTTCAAACGCATCCTGTGAACTGAAAAATGTGGAAACTGTTTGATGATTTGCTTTAGCCTTCTGTGGCCCTGCTATTGCTCCTGACATGCAAAGAAGACCTTATTTGAAAACCTTTTTAGGGATTATATATGCATTGCAGTTCGCTTTGATGTCCCCATTTTCCTCTGGAGTGTGAAAATTTGCATTCTTTCCCCTCCGCCACAAAAAACCCTCTTATTGCCCTGTTTGCTACTCAGGAAGATGAATGGGATGTATACATGTGTCACCTTGATGCGCCGTTTGTAATGGATGTATTATTACTAACTAAAGTACAAAGAGGAGATTTGGAGCTCCGACCATTGAACTCTGAATTATGTGTTCGTGGCAGCGGAAAAAGGTGAAAAATTACCGAGCTGTAATCAATGCGAGGTTTAGCAGCAGTTCATGCAGTGGATTTGACTGGGCGCAGACCTGGGAATCCGTCCGTTGCACCGTTTTGAAGATGAAAACGACAAAATGTGTCTGATCCCAAGCGAGCAGGGGACGGCACAGTGCAGGAGTTCAGCATGTGTTCATTGCACAGCTGGAAATGTTGCGTGTTATCAGACTGTATATACTGAAATTTGATTTCTGGTTTTAGTTGTGTTTGTTTTATTTTCTTTGTGGTTTAGAACTGGAGCTGCATACACTAAGTATCTGTTTTAGTATCCGTTTTATTTATTTGTTTGCCATTTTTGCCTTTGTGACTGTAACAGCTGAGGCCAGAGGGAGGGACTGTGTGTTTGGTTTGGTTTGGACTGCTTCTCACTTATGAACACAATATCTCTTGACAGCCTTGAGGGGATTTCTTCAAAGTTAGAACAAACTGATTAGAATTCATAGTGAACACTCACTGGAAACCCTCAGTGTGGCTTTAAAAAAAAAGAAGACATTTTTTGGACCATAACACAGAAGCTAATTTGCTATTTATAACAACAAACAGCACAAGTATGCCATAGAATCAAATTGCAAAAGCTGTAGTCTGAAGAGTAACTCACGTGCTGTACCTTGACCAGCTGACATAGAAAGTGCCTTTAAGCTGACCTTGCCATTTATTCAGTTTCAGTCAAGATAAATGAGCTTTAACTGCCATTTTACTGACTGATACAAACGTATATATACACGGGCCAAAGACGTGACATTGAGGTTTTTATCGAGGTGCATAGTTTCTGTTCATTAATTTTATGACATGCTGAGTTTATTCTATAAAACCTTTTTTTATTTGAATACATTTTCATTGCATTCAAATATATATTCAAATATATATATATAAGTCCAAAGATAAGATAAGATCAGATAAGATAAGATAACCTTTATTAGTCCCACACGTGGGAAATTTGTTTTGTTACAGCAGGAAGTGGACAGTGCAAAAGTTATGAAGCAAAAATTAGAATACAATAAGAATAAATACAGTACACAACTGTACAGAATAGAATAGAATAAAATACTATATACAGTAGAATAAGATAAAATAGAATAAAATATACAATAAGATAAAAATAGAATACAAATGCTATATACAACTGAGTAAAAATACAACGATGCCAGAAAAGATTATTGCACATTAGTGTTATTGCACATTTGTGGATGTGTGTGTTTGATCAGTTAAAGTCTTTGTTGTGGAGTCTGACAGCAGTGGGGAGGAAAGACCTGCAAAATCTCTCCGTCCCACACCGTGGGAATGTCAGGTGCCTTAGCTGCCTGTTGAATGAACAGACTTGGATGACTAAAAATGCTGTTTAAATGATAATAAATTTAAAGTAAAAAACTCTGGAGCGGTTTCCAGCCATCCATCTTCTTCTGCTTATCCAATTCGGGGTTGCGGGACAGCTGGAGCCTATCCCAGCTGCGAGCCGGGGTACACCCTGGACAGGTTACAAGGCTGACACGGAGATACAGACAACTATTCACACTCATATTCACACTTATGGCCTGTTTAGAATCACCAATTAACCTAACCCCACTAACTGCATGTCTGTGGACTGTGGGAGGAATCTGGAGTAGCTGGAGAGAACTGGCCCAGGCACAAGGAGAGCATAAAGTAAAAGTCTGTTTAAATTGAAAATGGTTGCAAAAGTCAGGTGGTGCCACTGCAAGAAATGGCACCTAAATAAATGAATAATGTAATTTAACACTCTAAGATAATCTATTAGATATATAGATTGCATCGATTATGTAAAACAGAAATGATGTCACATCAGGGAACCACATATTACAGTGTCAGGGTATAACAGCTAAATGAGACGAATGATGAAGAACTGTTTTGTGTGTGGTGTCATCCTCTTTAGACGAGCGGACCTGGCTCTGACGCTGGGCACGTCCCTGCAGATCAAACCCAGTGGAGACCTCCCACTCCTCACCAAGCGCAAGGGTGGCAAACTGGTTATTGTCAACCTGCAGCCGACCAAACATGTGAGTGTCATGTATGCAACACCACCACACAAAAACGCATACACGTGTAATTATTTACCTTTGAAGTGTTGAATGATGTGTGTAAATGCTGAAAAAAACACTGATTATTATCAACCGTTATCTCAATGGCTGCAATTTTCTGTGAGTGCAGGACAAGCATGCACACCTGCGTATCCATGGTTATGTGGACGACGTCATGAAACAGCTGATGGAGCTGCTGGGACTGGAAATCCCAAAGTGGGATGGACCAACTGTCTGCGAGAGCTCCACAGCTACCACTGAGACCACCGCTGATGTCAAACCACCGCCTGGTGTTACTGCGAAGGAAAAGGTGGAAAAGAACTTCGTTAAGGAGGAGAGGAAAAGAGGAGCTTCACAGCTAACAGACGATGGAAGCGTTAAGGAGGAGACAGTTTCAGTAAAGAGAGAGAGAGCGGACCTCCCGGTGGAGATAAATGAAGAGAAATAGCCTCAGGTGCTCTTTCTGAAAAGCACGCCACAAACCCGTCCACAAACACAACCTCACAGCCAAAGGTGATTTGAGCTGGTTCACGGAGGTCAGAGCTTCTTCTCATCTGGAACAAAGACTTTTCTAGCGCTGTAGTGGGTTTTTTAATCAGAGATTTCTGAGACTCCCCTTCCTGTCATGTTAAGCAGCGATGTGAAACTGATGCAGCTCGAGCCTGAACGAACTCTTGAGTTAGAGAGAGAATGTAAAAGTTCTTCCTGCCATAGCATGGGGCATCTCGGGCAACTCGGTGTTTGGTTTTAGTTGGAGAGCAGGGCTGTTGTAGGTGGGATAATGAGATGAGATCTGGAGCACTTCATGACAAATACAGTTTTAATCAGGTTTGTAAGATAGCTGCACCATATTAAAGCTTTATTCATAGCCATGTGCTCCAGATCTCATCCCTGAAGACCTTGTCTCTAAAGACTCTTTAGTTCAGTAGAAAATGAAAAGGAGAAAGCAAGCAAGCATTTAGAAAATATGAATAACAAGTTTGAGTTGAGGGAAATTTCAGTTTTGATTCATAATCATGCTGTATATTTTTAGGAGAATATTTATAACTCAGGATAAAAGCACTGTACTCTCAGTTTGTTTGTTTGTTTCATACAGTTTGTATATGTTTTGACAATAAACACAAAAAAATCTGTGGAACAATCTGTATACTCTGTTGCTTACTGGCTGCAAATGCAAATCAGCATTTGAGAGAACCTGGACTAAGCTGTGTTGAGCTGGGATAGTGTGTGATTAATTGTGTTTGCTGTGATTTTACACCTCTGAGGTCAACATTTAAACACTTTAGTAATGTTCAGATTCTCTCTAATTATGTATTGCTGCTTTATGAATGAATGCTGTTATAAGGTCTATGGCAGAAATGACCTCAGTGACAAAAGGAGAGAAGAACATCAGTTTTTTTTTTCTACCCCCATTTAAGTCAAATCGGTGCTGCATCTGGATTGCACTTACCTTCTCTATTTTTAATGAAGCCAGAATATCCATTTTGTGTAATGGGTCACAGGTGTTTGCAAAGGTAGATAATTACTGCAGCAGACGTGTGACTGCTTGGCTGTTTCAGCCCATTAAGGCACTTTGATCTGACACACACAGAAGCAACAAATGTTAAAGCCAAAAAACACAACAGCTGCAGACACAATGGCATACACTTAAACTGCCTGAATGTGAACGGATCATTAGACAAACCTCTAATGCCTTTACTGTCTGTACCTCCATTTAAATGTGTTTTAATTATGTCTACTCGAGAGGTGTCCACACGCTATGTTTGAAGTGAACTTTTTCAGTTTACTTGTGATGAGGTGTGTCATATGGGGTTTCATGATATAATGTGTCCGCTGTCAGATTACCTTTCAATTTAGGTTCAGGGTAAACCTTGCTAGTACTGACTTGGACCTCCTTTTACCTTCAGAACTGCATGTGGCTAAGATTCAACAAAGTATAGTAAACTCACTGTCATGTTTAAGAGACCGGTGCAACAGGCAACATTTTTCCAATTTTCCATTGTCCAATTTAGTGAGCACATGTAAATTGTATCCCCGATTTCTTGCTCTTAGCTGACAGAAGTGGCACCAGGTGTGGTTTTGTGGTTTTCTGCTGCTGTAGCCCATCTGCTTCAAGGTTCGATGTGTTGTGCATTCAGAGATGCTCTTCTGCAGACTAGCAGAAGAGCATCTCTGCAAATAACAAGCAGTTATTTGAGTTTCTGTTGCTTTCCTGCCAGTTCAAAGTGGTCTAGCCATTCTCCTCTGACCTGTGAAATCAAGAAGACGTTTTTTCCCAAAGAATTGCAACTGATGAGATATTTTCTTTTTTTTCATTCTCTGTGAGCCTTAGAAATGGTTGCCTGAGAAAATCCCAGTAGATAAGCAGTTTTTGAAATACTCAGACCAGCCTGTCCGCCACTAACACATTCAAAATCACTTAAGTCACCTTTCTTCCACGTTCTAATGACTTCATGGCCTAACTCTTGAGCGAGAGCCCTAACTCTTTTTTTTTTTTAACTTAATGTCACGTAGGCTGCCCATATTTTAGATTTTTTGCTGTGAAAGTGAAATGTATTTTTTATAGTTCAAACAGCAAAAAATACATTTAAAAAAGATTTTTAACCAAAGCAAACGAGAAGCATTCAAAAAGGTCCAGGATTCCACTTAAAAATCAAAACGCTGAAACCTTGAAGGGACTGAATTTAATCACACGTTTTTAATTTGTCAGGAACTTGACTGGTTTGCATAGGAATATTCTGAGAGGCAGTAATACAATCCAGTAAAACTTAAATTTACCCAAATCCACCTTGTAGCCACACCTTGCTTGACAATTTTGTTTCACCCAAGTTGAAGTGATCTAACGTTCAATAAAAACCTGCGTTTCTAAACCAGGAATAACAGATCTTGCTTAGATGAGCTCAGCTAGGTGGAGGCTGATTTGTGGATCCCAGCACTTTGTGATCATACCACTTTTCTAAGGTGTGTTAGACTTGACAGAAGGGATACAGGAAGTTATCTTCAAAACAGGAATAAACTTGTGAAGAGTTTCCTTGGTGTTTGGTAGGAAGTGCAAAGTTTTTTTCAGCAGCAGCTTCAGCAGCTTTTCATCCTCTTGATTTCAGCGACAGGGATGCTGGTCAGAGAATCGGAGCCCTGTTGTGACAATAAGTAGCCAGTCAGTGACAGCAACCATATCTGTACCCAGGGCAAAGGCAACAGAACACCACATTAAAAATGTTGATAAAATGAAGTCCGAAGAACACTTTTCCATTGTAATTCAAAATGCTTCATCTAGAAGAGAGCCGGCACACCATCAGGGGTGGCAGCTTCATGCTGTGAGAAAGCATTTCACTGGTAGTTACTGGGAAAGTGCTTTTAAGGAAAGTGAGAGCAACCAATAATGCCAGCAAAAGTCAGAAAACCCTGCTACAGACTTTCAAAAATATATATATAGTCAGGGAGTTCATGCTCTCTTGTGCTTGTCACACAAAAGCAGGCGAGCAAATCGTGGAACCAGAGTCTGCAACTGCTTTAGAGAAGCTCCACGTTCAGTATAACCGAGCTCAGGTGAGTCTCAGAGGAAGAACGGAGAAGCTGTAACCATTGTTACTGAGAATAACATCAAGAAAGACAGAAACCAAATGTGACTGAGATACTGGAAATTCTTTTAAGCCTGAAGTACCGCTGACTTTGAGCAGGATGTGCTTAGACAGGTTTCACTACTGCAAATATGTTATTTCATCAGAGCCTCAACAGTCACGAGTTTATCAGAAGCTTTATCTGTTGACAAAGCCTGATAACGTACCGTCATGCGTCATGTTAGAGAGAATATTTTCTCTCACTATGATGTTCTCAGTTTTAGGGGAAAATAAAGCTTCCTTTTATCCATTTTCAGTCCCAGCTTCCCTCTTTCTGCATCATGACATCCTCTCCGATGAAGAAATTAATCAACTTTTTCTTGGTTAGAGGCATTTATCCATGAATTCCCAAAAACATTTATCTTATGCCAAACTGAAAAAGGATGGGGACTTTTATAAGGCACTAAATTGATGTTTCAGTCCATCAGTGGAGATTTGTTTTTTGTTCTATGCCTTGATTGAAGTTGCAGTTGGCACCAATTAAAGGCTTGATGACCCTTTTATCCTCACATTGGATTTGTTTGATGACATTATTTCATAAACAATTTCCGACACTTGTGTGGGAGACAGAGAAAAAGGGCTTTGTCCAAACCATTTTAGGAAGTCGCTTGTTAATTATAAAATAACTGAGTCACGTCTCTCACTACTGCATCCAGATTCGTTATTACAGCTCCTGAAGGAGAACATTCCCCTGAGAGGAAGGCTGTTCTTGTTTTTTCCTGCTTGCGCCGGAACACAGTGTTCCTCGCGTAATATCAAAGATAACTGCAAATTTAATTTACCCTCATGGCCCATAAAACCGCACATTGGTGGGGATAACTATGGTCTTAAAAGTGCTATCACAGATGATGCTTTCGCAGACAGAGAATAAAACCGAAGATTAGATTGCTAAATAATCAGTGCAAACATAATCTCACGCTGTTTGTGAAGACTGCACCACTGCAGTGGGTTTTACATCAAACAATCAAGATGTGATTGAAGTGCAGACTTTCATCTTTAATTCAAGGAGCTTAACACAAATTTTGAATTGAATGTTCAGGAATTACAGACATTTTTATTTGCAGTTCTCCATTTTCAGAGGCTCAGAATTAACTAGATAAACTAAGACAATTTTTGATTTTTTTTAATACTTAGATGAAAAATATTTTGCAGTCAATGACTTTCTGAAATTTAAAATCCATGAAAGTCACCAAATGCTCTGTTTCCTCCCTTGAGATGCTCTGCCAGACTTTCAGTTTGCTTGTTTGTGAGTCTCTTTCTGCCTCTTCAGTAACTGAAAACCTCTCTGTTGGACTGAGATCACGCGACTGACTTGGCCATTGAGAAATATCCCATTGCTTTGCTTTGAGAAACTCTTTGATTGCTTAGCATTTGTCTGAATGTGAGCAGAGAGAACGGCCCTGTACACAGTTCATCCTGCTGCTTCTATCATCTATCAGCGGTCTCCATCAATAAACACCCCCACCATGTTAGACAGATCATATGGTATGCTTTGGATCATGAGCTCTCCTTCTCTCGTTCTACACACTTTTTTCTTCCCATGATTCTTTTACAGTGAAACCAGTAGTTTGCATCCTCGTAAACCCTCTGTATTTACATTCATGAAGGTGTCTCATGATTGGAGGCTTAGATGTTGTGAAATAGTTTTTTAAACCTTGGCAATAACTCTTCCATTGTGCCCTTTGGTTGCCTTCCGTGGTCCTTCAGGCATTTTGGTGTTGCTGACAAATTCTTTGGATCATTGTTGCTTCACCCAAATGTTTCTGCATAAAAAATTTATTGGGGTTTTTCAGCCTAATGATGAACTTCATCAGTCCATCCTCATTTAGAATTACTCCAACTGTTTAAGCCTTCTGAAACTGCTGGAGAAGCTCTGTATAAAATAAAAATAACTGTAATTTCTAAACCGTTAATGCAATTTTCTTTGTAAAACGCCTTGAGTTAAAGTTGAAAGGTTAAATATTGATGCTGGATTTAAAATCAGGTGCTTGCGGTGATGTACAGATGTGTCTTTGTCCAGCGAACTGTAACAATTTAAAAACTAACTTTTTTTTTACAGTGAGACTGATCAGAATTTTGTGAAGTCAGTTTCACAAAATATGCACGAGCTAAATAAACAGATGGTGAATTGACATGAAAAAGAGAAAAACATTTAAACCAACCATGCTTGTGGCCTTCTGTTGGCCTGTTAGTCACCATTTGAGAATCATTCCTGGATAAGAATAAAATGTTCTAGTTCAAGGATTTTAGAAGGTCATATAGATATAATGTATTATCAGATAACTTTATTAATTTATAATTTTTATGGGTAAAATGAGCTCCACAACTGATACTTAAGAAATGTTTCCACTTAATGGTGTTTCAAAAGCTTTCAGTGATGAAATCTCTCCATGATGAGGATCATGATTAGAGGCTGGACAAACATGGTGATAGCTGTGTCATGAGGTTGAAAGCTCCAGAAGGACTGTGTGACTATATACGGTACTTCACCCTGAGGTTGACTGTGTTTGAATATACACAAACATGCATGGAAATGCAGTTTATAAAGCAAAAACAGTCTTGGGGGAGGGCACCATGAGAAATAGGTGCAATTCAATTTATTTGAATATGTTCTCCCGTGTTTGCATGGAAATACAGTTTATAAAGCAAAACATGCAGTTTGAGGGGATAGGTTATACAGTCCTTTTGGGGTGTTTTGGTTGTTTTGTGTTTTTTGCCCCGCCTGTCGCGACAGCTGGATCTTTAGACCATCAGAATTGGATGTTGTCTGAAGGCCTGTCGCGTTTGGATCTTTAGCCATCAAATTGTTGTCAAGAAAAACGTAAAGCGGCTTTACTTTACCATTTGGATCATCATGGTCTTGCCATATTGGTCCATTTGATTGACCTTTATTATAATTATGAATTTATTTGATTTGATTTTCGGTTGTTACAGACGGGAAAGACATGCCTGGGGGATAGGACAGGGAGAAAAATGAAAGAAAGAGAGGAGAGAAAGAAAAATAGGGGGAGGAGAGATGGTGGTGAGAAGGGGGAAGGGGGAAAAAAAAAGAAAAACAAACAAAACACCTGGATCACCTGTATGGAGATAAGAAAAAACAGAAGAGAAAAAAACAAGAAAGAGCAACATAATAAATACAACACCATCACAATAAACAACCTACAGTAGATAACGGTAGATACTAAATATTACATGTTATTGTGCAGTACGCAAGATCGACAGCGCACAGTGTGCTTTGAGGTAGCAGCCAAGAAAGGTGTAGCTTGTGTCTGTGAACACCCGTGTGTACACCTGTGTGCACACCTGTGTGGATCAGCATGCTTGTATTTAAAAGGTTTCTCCATGTAACAATCTGCTAGGGAGTGTGGGGAGCCATAGCCCAGTCCCCCAGGGCATGAAGCAGGCATGGAGGAGATCCAGGCCACAGACATCCAGAGACCCCAGAATATGAGGACCCAAGGAGGACCACCAGGGGGGCAACCGTGCCACCCTCCTGGGAAGAGCTGAGGAGAGCCCCAAACGAGAGGTCACCCAGCAGCCACGGAGCAGAGGTCAGAGGGGTTGCAGTGGCGTGCCCATGGCTCTGCCGGCAGCCAGCTATGCCAGAGAGGACCGGGCCTCAGGCCCAGAGGCCAGAGGCCTGAGGGCACCCCACCCCCCGGAAGGGGCCCAGCCGGGCCACAGGTGCCAGGCGCCGCCAATCGGCCACCAGGAGTGAGCCAGTACATACATGAGCACCCAGCCCCAGACACCAAGAACAACCAACACACCAACGTCTGAGGGCATCAGCCACTGGCAGGGAGTGTGGTGAGGGGAGATAGGCCTCCATACCTCGGAGAGACTGAGATGTTCCCAGAGAGGTGGAGTCTAAGACCCGACCTGACATATAGACAGAGACAAACAGGCGCACACAGACACAAACGTGTATTCCCACCCCCATATACACAAACAAATACTCGGCCCTCACCCGACGTGGAGACAGACACAAATAGACACTGTACACACATTCACACTCCCCAAACATACTCTATATCCCAGGTCCGGGTACCCCTGCCGCCAGAAGGGCAAACCGTGCCCGGACTCAGGAGATGTAACCCTTCTCTCTGGGGTGGAGGAAAGCAGACCGCCTCTTTATCTGCAGTAGCAGGGAGGCCCCGCATCCCAGACCCCAATCCAACGACCAGCACCTCCTCCCAGCCCCCCAGCCCTGACGGTTAACAGAACGGGGGTGAGTTTGTACAGTTCTAACGTTGAACTCCGGGATCTGGGGAAGCCAATCCATAACTGATGGTGCTCTTTTGTGTGTGTTTTTTGAAGCTGTTGCAAGTCAGTAGCTTTCCAGATGGTATTGCAAGATGGATGAAAATCTGATGAGGCTTTTCTGCATTCATAATTACATTAATTTTGACAAGATCTCCAGTGCCATGTCAGGTCTTTGCTGGATTTTTTCCCTTTTTGTTAAGGAGGTGACTTTCAGATACTGATCATCTGCTGTAGATGAAGTCTATCTGCCAATTCTTCTTTTGTCCTCCTCTTGTCCAATTTCCTCCAATGTTTTAAGGATACACTGCACACCATGGTGCCATGGTCTGCATAGTCCTTTGGGAGTCACCTTGTTGGGGCAAAAATATTATTTTATGCCCGTCAGGGCAAAGAAATGGGAACAGCTTTGAAAGACCTTCAGAAAATTTGGAGAATTATTACTCAAGACCACTTTAAAGAATTAAGTCTGGAAGCAAAATATAAAGAAATGGTGGCTCAAGACTTTTACATAGTGCTGCACTTGACCTTGAAACTGGAGCGTTCAGCAGGATCTCAGATTCTTCATCATGATGACGATAAAAAGTGGATGAGCACATTTTCAGGTTAAGTTAACATCAGCTTTAGTTCTCTGAAAAATTCATGGTGAAATCTGTTTCCCCTGCAACACATATAAATCTATGATTAATATTTGTCCTTACGCTTGCATTTTTTAAGCATAATGGTTCCTCTGAGCTCAAACTGTGTCTCTGTAATTTCAAACAACCACTGAATCCAGCTAGGGAGTCCATTATTTTGTACTTTGCACATTATTCTTTTGACATTATCTAAATCCTAATTTTTTTAAGCATGCTGCTCGCTTCATATCTGATGGTGTTACGATCCTTGTAGCTTTCTTCTGCAGCACGCAAGCTGTGTTAATGTTTGTGTCCACCTGGGAAATAAACTTGTCACTTGTTATAAATCAGTAATCCAAGAAGGCCATATGTGGACACTTACGGATGACACTTCCTCGAGTGGTTTTCATCAGCGGGACTGCGAAATTCCTCTCCGTACAGCACTTGAAGATGAATAGCCGAGCACGCGTGCTTTGTACCCTCTTGTTTCAGATGTTTTTCTGTGAACTGGCTCTGAAATAGAAAGGCCCACCAGGGTCTGAGTGGATGAACTGTAGCTGCTGTGTCCATTGTTTTGCACTCGATGAGTTGTGAAGTGAGTTCTTCTAAAGGAGCCCATCAAATAACAGAAGACTTTTTTGTGCTTAATAACAGTGCATAGTCTGAGCAATGAAATCCATCCAGACTTTTGGATAGCACTTGTGATTGTTTCCGTTCTCAGCTGGAAGATGCAGGTTCCCTTGGTGAACCGCCAGCAACATCATAGCTCACAGAGAGCCTGCTGAATGAATCAGGCAAGTAATTATTGATGTAAGAAGCAGGGCTGGGAAATAATTACAACCAGAGTGGCGCACAATGAAAACGGTGTGGTGGAGCTCGTGTGTATGTGTGTGTGTGGTATTTGTATGTCAGGAACTGTCTGTGAGTGGCTGAAGATAGTTATCCGTTCAAAATTTAAAGGTTGCTAAAGGGCAAAAACGTGCAAGAGCCTTTGTGTGGCTGATTCGTTTACCTTGTCTTCATGATGCCGCTGTGGCCGAAGGAGAGATTAACTTTCCTGAGATGTCACCAAACTCTTGTTCTCCTGTTTTATTTAATGTCACAGCACACACGTGTATTCACAAAACAATTCACAGCAGGACAGGGCGGCGGACACAGAGGCAAGCATCAAACACTGAGTGTGAATGCCAAAATGTCCTGGAGATGAGTTTCTCCGGCAGATTCCTGCGCGGTGGATTAATTAGCAGCAATAACACAAGGAAATATTTCACACGTTAATCCTAATGAAACTGTAACAAGTCCTCATAATGGTCTCTGTGGGGAATTAAGATGCAAAGTACAAACAAATCATTTTGTAGATCATCTATTCAAACATCAAACAGCAGTGAAAAAAAACAGGCCACAGGCTGATTGAACAGCTTAACAATGGACATAACGCCCAAAGTCTCTTACAGTATTTTTGCAAATAGTTTTTTCACAGAAGTGCATAACAAAGATAAAACATACACACGGGTGCTGCATTAGAGGAAAAACATGAGCCCTTGACTCCAGCAGTAAAAGGAACTGGTGGCTCTGTGATGCTATGGGGGGCAATTTGCTGGCATGCTTTAGGCCCACTGCTCCCACTTGCAGCCAGTAGGGATTATTCACCTTTATTCTTTTGTTAAACAAGGTTATGCTATCTTCAAGGTTGACAAGGCCCCACCCAAATTGCAGATGAATATGAAAATGATGTGAGTCATGCACTGTGAATTTTCCAGTCACTAGATTTCAACCAAAGCTCTCAGAGAAGCAAGTCTAACTACTCTGTAACCTTGAACCACCTCTGGACACACTTCTGGGGGAGTTATTATAAAGCCCAGGCTAAATTAATTAATTCATCACCCCATTAGACCTGTTGCACTACCTTCTAACAGTCTTGTGTAATTTGGCATACCTCAGCCTTCCCTTGCTGTATTCCTTTCTTAAGAATGTCTTATTTGCTTCAGCTGAAGAAATGGGAACACATGATGTGTTTTTGCAACAGCCTGCTAGTAACAAAGTGCTAAAGATACAATTTAAACTAGTTCTTTGCTAATTGTCTGTTAGGTATAGACACAACATTGGTTTATTCCTTGAGTTAGATGTGTTTTTATGCTCGAGTTATTCACAGGTCAGTATTAAGTGGCTTAAAAAAAACAAACAAACACTCCTCTGAAAATGGTCAGGTTCAAGTACTCTACTGAAAATGAGTAAGAAGCAGCTAACATCCAAAGAAAAATTATGAAAGCCTAAGTTAATTAACTCAAATTTGAATGGTTACCAGTGCACAGCAAATACATTTATAGAATTATCAGTATTAAACCTATTTAAAATGGTTAAAAGGCTTACTAAATTTGGCTCATAAAAGTTTTAAAGAGCTTTTTCCCCCTAAAAATGATACATCTACTACAATCTTTGCTGTTGCAGAATTCGCTGATAAATTTCAAGTCAGGATTTGCTTAAAAAGTCTCTGTTTAAGTCAGATTTTAGACTGATTTATTAGTTGGTACTCATGATTATGTTCCAGAGACCTTGAGAATCAATGACAAAGCTCCTGCTTGAACAGAGTGGCCTAATGCCTTACTTAAACACTTTATTTCTTCTTTTAATATGTCACGCATGGCACCAAAGAAATATGGCATACAGAGTTGAATTACAAAGCAAACATTCAACATTTGGCAGAATATTCTTAGTGGCTTTCTTGCTAACATTTAGATGATGTGCATTCTATTTATGACACTACAATCAGCGGCGGTTAGCCTAGCTTAGCACAAAGACTGGGGAAAGATGGAAACAGCTAGCCTGGTTTAGTACAGAAAGTGACCAAATTTGCCTTTCAGCACCCCTGAAGCACACACAATCAAAATACATATAACTGTGTTTCCAAAAATGTCAGGCTATTCTCTTGCTCTGAATAAATCACATATTAATGTCTTTGTGCATCATAACCATGCTGGGTGGTGCTTCCTCCACTCTCCTTCCCCTCAGGGACAGAGAGAAAACATGCTGCACTGCACGAGAAATTCTCAGGAGAAGCTCCTTTAGGCCAGTTCTGTACTCTTTTCTGATCAGGCAGTAAAGCACTGGGTTCAGACAGCTGTTAGCATGAGCCAGGCACACAGTCAGGGGGAACGCATAGGCCTGGGTGTTGTAGAAGGCTTTGCTGAAGGGCACCAAGTCAAATTTGATCAGCACCCCCCACAAGGTGAGGGCCTGGTTGGGCAGCCAGCAGATGAAAAAGGATAGAACTACGATAGTGACGGAGCGGGTCACTTTGGATCGGCGGCGGTGGCGGCCTCTCTCACACTCTGATTTCTCGGTGCCACTCCCAGTTACCATGCTGCACACAATGCGCCGGCTCAGGATAAACCTCAGCAGGAGGAGGTAGCACACAGAGATGATAATCAGGGGAACCACAAAACCCAGAAGGACCTTCTGTGTTTGATAGAGTCCCAGCAGGACTTGGGGGTCCCAGTGACCAGAGTCGGAGTCAGAGAAGCGAACCAAGCAGAGCTCATCATCTGCAGAAACCTGGAAACACAAATGGGGAAATCAGAGGATCCTTATCCAAAACACAGAGCATGCACTGTAGGCAGACTAGATGTTGAGTACTGATTCAACAAACCTGGACAGTGGTGGAGTAGAAAGCATGAGGCAGTGTGGCCACCAGAGACACCACCCAAATGGCTGAGCTGGCCCACTTGGCCCGAGCAGTGGCGCTCCTTGGGCTCTCCATCCTCAGAGCGGTAACCAGGGAGCGGTAGCGTGTCACGCTCATGGCGGTGAGAAAGAAGACACTGGCGTACATGTTCATGGTGGTGACCGAGCTCACGATTTTGCACATGACCCTGCCGAAGGGCCAGCGGAAGTCCAGCAGTGTGTCCACGGCCCAAAAGGGCAAGGTGAGGACGAACTGGAGGTCTGTGAGAGCCAAGCTCATCACGAAGCAGTCAATGGACGAGTGGTGGTATCCACGGCGACGGGAGTGAAGCAAGAAGAGTGCCAGGAGGTTACCCACGAGCCCCAGAACACATACAACCAGATAAACCAGGGCAATGACAACTCGTACCTGTCAGACACACACACACACACACACAAACATGTTTTGTGCTTGAAGAGTGTTTTCAGTAGACATAAGTGAAAAAAAAATCTGAGACTTTTCCAACATGACTACAGAACCATAAAATAAAAGACCATTCCTCCAATACTTCCATTCCTCAATAGATCAACACGAGTGACTCAGAAGCAGCTGTTTTTGTTTGCAACCTTTTGAGGTGTCAGAACCGGCTAAAGCTCCCAAATATCACACTAGCCAAAATATTCTTTTTAGCACGCTCCTGTTAAGACATCTGAACTTCATTTTGTTGGGGGGGAGATCATTTACAGGATGGTGTGGCCCACTGCAGCATATTTGCATTAAAGTTGGAGCCTATATGAGCAGAACTAAAACCAAGAGAAATATAAACAAAGACTGTATATAAAAGATTGCTTCTGGGTGTAAAAAACATGGAAGTGTATTCAACCTGCAATCTTTCTAATGTTCTAATGCCAGGTCTATGGGGGGAAAGTCACACCCTCAGTAAAGCTTTTCTGTTGAGTCTATTTTTTGTCTCAAATGCTAGTTTTAAGATCACAATATGCAAATAATATTTATTTTATAATTATTTTCCCCGCTGGAGTCCAAAAGGATGACAAAGCAGATTATTCTTTAGGGTGGGTGTCCTGACACCTGCTTTCAAAAAGCTCAAATGACACTTTGTGAAAACATCCGGCTCCAGACTTCAAAAATTGGGCTTACCAAACCAATGCGTGGCATGGTGGCAATGTCATCTTTTATATACAGTTTATGCGTATAGAGTGTTGCAAAAATAAACGGTAAGATATTTTGAGCTGAAACACATTCTGAAGATGTGTGACTTGTTTTTAAAAAAATGGTATAAAAATATAAACATGGTATAACCTTTAATTAAGAAACAATATTATTTCCAAGATTCATGCACAATTACCGTTTCATTTTTTATTCATCTGATCCAACTGGACTTGTAAAAAATACAAGAAGGTAAGCAAACCTACTGCCAGATTTGCGCTGTCTCCGTGCAGATCCAACGAGGACTCCTGAGAGAGTATGTGAAGCCAGCAGTTTAACGAGAGGTTAAAAGAGGAGGCTGCTCCCGTAGGGCTGACCAGTTCGGAGATTTTGCGCTCATCCTCTTCCCCTCCGCACAGCCCTGTCAGAGCTCCAGAGGAGCTGCTGTTGTTGACCTGCATGGCTCGGCTGCAGGCGGGGAAGGGAAAAGAGGGCGAGCTACTTCGCAAAACTATCCACTTCTTCCACCGGGAGAACTTTGAGATCGCAGGTGCGCAGGTGCGGCTTCAAAAATCCCCATCTCTTTCTCCTGATGCATGAAAAGAGACCAGAGCTCCAAAATGCGCTTTTCTTCTTCTTTTTTTCTTGCTTGAATCTTTTGTTTGTTTGTGTTTCCCAGTCGGAAATGTCTGAGATACTGAATAAACAAAAGAACGAGCTGATTAATCCGCATCCGCCTATTTTGGCGCGTTCAGCTCGAAGTCTGACATGATGCAGTTGCCTCTCCTGTCAGCATCCTCACACTGGAGGCTTTTATACTCGCCCAGCTTCTCGTTTCACCGCATGATGGCGCTCTGTCGGTGCACACACGGACTCCCCAGTGTTGATATATTATTGTCGTTATTAAAGCAGATGCCCCACTAACCAAGTTTCAGATGTCAGTACTCTTGGCTGAGCTTCATTCATACCCCCCCGCACCCACCCCTTTTGATGTAATCCAGATTTAACTTAAATTTTTAAAGATAAATTGATCATATTTTTATAGATTTTCTTGCCTTCAAGGGTTTTTCAGTGTTCATTTCAACATTAGAAAATCAGAAAGCTTTCAGTCTTTTTGATGCTGTTAGAGGAAGAGCTGTGTGCGCGTGCGTGCGTGCGTGCGCTTGTGATTTGCATGTCTTATAGGTCACTGTTTGTATTCGCACAGTGTGTCGCTGAGATCTAAACTGAGTCCGTTTGAAAGAAAAGACAGTGCAGCAAACATTTTCTCCAGCACCTTCATATTAAAACAATCTGTAACTTTGAAAAGAAGAGATCTCAACATCTTAACCTCAACCAGTTTGCTCCAAGTGGTATTAAATAATTGATCCTTGCCTCTAAAACTTAGTAAAAGGGGGCAAATATAAGAGCAGCTGGGACGTTTGGAAGAAAGTGTATGCTTTCCTTTTTTCTTCTTTTCCTGTTTTCACAAGCAGTCAATCACAAATTCAGATGATAATAAATCTTCTTTTGTACACAGTGCTGACATGGAAAGAAATGCAGATGTGGTTGAAGTCTGACCCACCAAATCTCACCCGTGAAGCCGCTTGTTGTCATTCTGCTGAGGCTTTCGAAGATGCTTAAAAATTCAGCTTTCATTTAAAAATAAATGGATGGGGAGATTCTGACACTGTTGGCCTTTTCTGACCTCTTTTTGACTATAGTCCAAATAAGTGCAAGTAAAACTGAGGCAAACTTTGGTTTGTGTGTGTAGGGATGTGAATATTTCTGACTGATCAAGGTGAAAACACTTTACACTGACTGTGTTACAATGTAAATTTGTGTCCAGACACGGTTATAAGAATGAGCTCTTCTTTAGTAATACATACGGTTATTCAAATACAAATTCTTGGTCTGATCGAGGGCGTTTCGTCAATGTCATTCTTTGGTGGAAGGATGATTTCTGCCTTCTTCAGAGCTGCTGCAATGCAAAGAATATAATGGCAGTGAAAGAGTTCTAGGCTGAACAAATGCTAATAAACCTCTAGATTAAATGAAATTTAGTTCAAAGGAGAGAAAAAACAAATATATATTAAATGCCCAGAGAATTTAACCTGTTAAAGTTTAAACAGTAAATATATGCGAGGTTGCACGGGGATAAGAATTAAAGAAAAGACACCGAACAAACTCATTGAAAAGGGTGAAGGAGTTCAGGCTGCTGAGCAAAATCAGCCTCATCTGCGTTCATGTTTGTCATCATTAAGTCAGAATTATGTGCCCATGTTTGTGAGTGCAGGTTAATTATTCTGCAGCTATGCTCAGATGTTCATGAAACCCCACGCGGACAGCCTAACCTTCTAAAATTATCTGAGCAATCTTCTCCTCCTGCGACCTCTTTTCTCCCTCGGGTAGCAGCACCTCTGCTCAGCTCTGAGATCCTGATTGAATTTCCACCTACATCTTTAACTCTTTATCATTACAACACACTGCCTAACCTGCCTCATCAATAATTCATTTCCGACTCCTAGCCGGTGTGTGCGTATAGCGAACCCGCAGTTTTGAGCTTGGTTGGCAGAAATATTTATTTATTTATTTCGGTTATTCTACATTCTCTGCTCAGTGAGAGCTCTCAGAGAGAAAGGCTCGATGCACGGCTGCCAGGAGATTAAAAAAAACAGTGAGGTTATAAGACCACATTTCCACAACGCAGCTCCACCGACAAAGACAAAAAAAAAAATATCAACTGTGTAAAACTATAAACCAAAAAGAAGTATTCAAATGACAGGTTTGAATGCACAGCTGTGCTTTGACGGAAATGCCAACAGTGTTTCTTTTAAAAGTATTGTGTAAGTATATGAGGCAGAAAACTGCAGATGAGTGTGATGGGCATCAATTTTGCAGATATTTGATTGAAAGTATAAAGTACTGTGGAGAAGTTATAGTGATATTATATATTTTTTTTTTTTGTATATGTTCTTTTTTTAAATGGAAGTTTATGGACATATCTGTAAACTGTAATTGGTAAAATTCAATGACTGGTTAAAAAATATGGGAAAAAGCATCCATAAAAATGAATATGGAAAAATCCTTTATAGTTTTTCATTGATGCATTTTGGGGTTGTTTTTCTGCTTCAAAATTGCAATTATTGTATAATTAATTACAAATTTGTCAAGATGTTTCACGCTCACCTACAGATACAGATTTCATAGTTAAGAACAAAAAAAATAAGAGAACACCGGTGTCATAAAATTTCTGATAGAGGTACTGCACTATGGACCAGGCTATAAAACAGCTCATCCCCCACGCAGTACTGAACAATACTGTGTAAGTACTATATAGTACAATGGGTAGATCAGGTATCCAAGGTGTCCCACCTCAAGTTGCTCTCAGATCCATCTGTTAGAAACTTTTACATCAACAACACTTACAGATCCCTTGTGTCATCTTTATGTGAACATAATCCAAACATACTCATCATTTAAAAATAATCACAGTACAATTCGTTTCTCTTTTCCTTTCAACAGCCAGTTGTTACTCCTGACTTAAACTCTACTGCTACTATTGTATTTTCAGATTAAATTGTTCGAGGTTTGCAGCTGTAGAACATTTAAGCTGCTTATCTTATTTCATCTCACCAGAAAAAGGCACTTCACGTTGATCTATAAACAGTCTTTAGTTACATTTCCACAATAACAGTAAGTGATATTTTTCTTTCTCAAAAATTGTGATATGAAACTGAAACCCACTTCCCTCTGGTGTTTTGACAGCTGGCTGTGAACGTGAAGCTTTTATTTGCTCATTGAGTCATATTTGAAGACCCCGAATCATTTTTGTTTTCAAAATATTGTCTTATTATTTTTGCAAATCGGTTTTCCTCGACACAGGACACATGGTATCACTGGAGGAAAGAAAACAAAATCAACAACAAAACTTTCAGACGGGTCCAAAATTCACTGGAGAAAATGTGAATTCACACCCGGCTGATCCTGCCAGTAGCAACCTGTCTCAAAGATTTAACCGTCTAAGCCTCAGCACACACACACACACACACACACACACACACACGCTGCCAGCACAGTGAAAAATGCAAATGCCTCATTAAATTACTGCGCAGAGCTCCTACTGAATGCACCACAAATCACGGTATATATTCAAAGAAAATAATAAATCACAGTAGTGAGCGCGCATGTGTATTTAATATGTTTGCATTTAACAGGTAGCACAGGTATGATCCAGCATACATGATCCAGCAGGTGCTTTTTATTCAGAGCAAAATGAAAAATGATTACATCCACATCAATGACCTCTTTACTGGCCTTTGAGAAAGTGCATTCCTGAAACACCTTTCAACTGGATGTTTATGTACTGGAGCAGCACCTCACCCAGCCTCTGTAGTGAAAAGCAGACGCAGAGAAGCTTTTAGACTACCCCGTTGGGGGCTGCACTTGCATCCAAACTCGCACCCCTGTGCTACGTCTTTCTTGTTAGAATAAATCAGTGAAGGTCCTTGTGTCTGTGATCTTGGTGGCGAGAGAAGGGGACGTCTGCTTTGGGGAGATCTGTCCAGGGCCTGATCTTCTCTGTCAGATTGCGCAGGGCTTCAAAGCCCCTGGTAACGCAGAGGAGAGGAAGAGGAAGAGAAGGAGGAGGAGGAGGAGGAGGGATGTCTTGGGCATCATCCATCGACTGCAGGGAGCGGGACGGCACTGAGAGACAGAGACACGGTTGAGAGGAGTGAGTGTGTGTGCATGACTGAGTGTGCATGGACGAAAAAAAAAAGAAAGCAAGATTGGCCATGCATGATGGCTACGGACCTTTGGTCTCTGCATAGTCTGCCTGACTGAGCCGGCTGTAAGGGTCTGGTCGAAGATTTGAAGAAATCAGCAGAGAGAAGGAGAGGAGCAAGACCTGGATGTAAATACAGACAGATGGACAAAACGAGGTCAAGCATAGAAAACACAGATCAGAATGAAGAAACTGAGTAGGTTATTACACACACACCTACATAACATTTTGCACAACGAGTGCTTCTCTGACTCATTTAAATATTCAAAGCATTCACAGCCGCAGTCCTGCCGGTACAAACACTCGCGCTCCTTGATGTGCTTATGAACTTTTAATGTTTACTGTATTTTTTTTTTTGTTACAATTATGATGACTGCCTGAAAAAATACCTAATGCTCCATCTCACCAGGATGCAGGTTGCTTTCTGTCTTGTTTTGCTGGGGCCATTAGGAAGGAGAGCCTGTAGCTGGCTTAGCTGCTCCAGCAGAGCACTGCAACACAAATCCAGACAGAAAGATGAAAGAGGCTGTGCAAAAGTTTCACATAAGGGGTCTCATCATTTCCAGCATCTGTGATCACTCTCACAAAAAAAAGAGAGAGAGAGAAGGACAAATTGAAGGAAGAGTGTGTGCGTGTGTGGAGCCTTCACACATTTTGTTTTTACAAGCAGCAGTCTGCCAGCGTCAGGGAAAAAAGAATAAAAAAATCAGGACAGTGAAATTGCAGAGTGAAAAGAAAGAAAAGTCGGAAAAGCTGTGTGAAGATTTGGAATTGTATGCGCTTTGTATTCTGGTAATTTTACTCTCAGGCTCTTCAGTCCCGAATCTTTAACAGGCAGAACGGTTTGGCCATTTTCAGCCGTGACTCGGTTTCATGAAAGCGGTGTCACAAAAGATGTCGTGGAGATTTATTTTGTGCAGCTAGCTCTGTACAAGCCCCGCGTCCAGGTTTGATTAATCCTGCTGCCTTATCTGTTCAACCAGTAGGGACTTTGATTGGAAACAAATGTGAGGGTTTGCAATTATGCTGTGTTTTCATCTGGCTGCACCTCCTCAGCCTGGCCATTCTTAAATGTACAACACCCGGATGTTCTGACTATATATGGTCAATCTTAATTTTTCTGTCATCCTAGATTTCTGGAGTTAGGCTTCATGAAAGAGGCCTTATGATGTCATAGCCTTGAGATGAAGTGGTTTAGGCCATCAACAAAATACAAAATACTACCAGACATAATCCTACTAATGAAAACACAGTAGCTAAATAACTGAAACAGGGAAATAAACTGAAAAACCGAGACATCTGTGGTGCTATTTTTACAGGAGCAATTGCTGCAGAGCTAAAATAGCCATTCTCTAAAATCTAACAGTGACCATTCGATCATGCCAGAGCTCTGAAGCTGTGCCCTGACTGTGCCTTGGCCAGGACATAGCTTCCAAAGCTTCCAAGCCTTGGACTTTTCCAGACCATATGCTGAAGTGTAGTGCACTGGGCTGTAATCATGGTAACTTTTCATTGCAATGTTCAAAAGCAAGTCCTGGATGTTGTCACAGGTGAAGCTAATCAGGTGTGTTATGTTCTTTACTGTATTTTCTGGACTTTGAACTTTAAGCTCTCCATCATTATACAAAACACTGAGTCGTCCAGGCAGCTAATGACAATAATCATCAGGTTAAACTTTTGTTGCCTCAGTTAAGGACTCACTTGTTGGTCTCCTCCAGCTGCTGGATCTTTCTCTGCAACTCGAGGTTGTGAGCACCACATGCAGACATCCTACAGAAAGAGGAGGAGGAGAATGAGGGCAGAATCTTATTAAAAAAATATCGTTTTATGATGTTGCCTCGCCTGCCCTCCACTTCTCTCTCTCTGCCAATATCAGCCTGCTGACTGTTATCGCAAACCCCATTCTGTCATCCAGGGACTCCACCTCCTTTCTTCTTCTGGTGTCTCTCTTGTTTGGTTCAGTCACTGTGAGTCCATTATGCCTTCGACTGATAATGACACCCTGTTGATACGCTCCGCTTGAATCTGGTTTAATTATCAACGAATGCTGACTCTGGGAGAGACAATCTCGCTCTGCCATGAAACTTTTGTTATCGGGAGGCAGCAGAGCTCAAGCTTGATTGAGATGTTGATAGCATGTAATTAGATATATAAACCTCCTGTGTTACATCAGTAAGACATTTTCATTAGTGCGCAAAACACACAGACAGTTTTCACATTTCAAATATTTACTAAAGTGAAAGTAGATTTGTGTTTGGCCATTTTTAAAACCCAAACTGTGGATTGGCTTTATCCCACATGCTACACCTGTGGTCCAAAACACCTCCGTTCATTCTCAATCAACTCTTTTATTGTGAGACAGATCAGTAATGGCAGGTTTTAAAAGAGTCCAGCAGTGCGAGGGAGACAATCTCAAGAACCACATCAGATTGAAACAAGTTCTAAAAATACCCCAAGAGAAGCTGATGAATGATAAACCTGGAGGGATTTCACAAACAAAGGAATTTGGGGAACATTGCTGCATTGCGTTTTTTGAGGCGAGTCAAATTACATGCTCGACCACGCAGCGCTGTTTGTGGAGGTGTGATGTGGTTGAAGCGCCAGCATGTGGGAGGCAGGTGGGATTAATAAATTTGGTGGCAAAGGCTTGCTGGCTGTGTGGTGAGGCTGATTCTGAGCAGCCTCGAGGTAGAGAAGGAGAAAACCTGCTTGCTGTTGTGAGTTGTGGCATCATGTTTAGGAATAATCCATTCTCTATCCTGACTATGTCTGTGACTTTGCATGTATGCTCAATGAGAAAGTGGTCCAGATCGACCGTTAGTGTTTTGGTGCCCCACAGTGGAGCAGTTATCACAGTATGGTGGGTTTTCTGAGTTTCTGTAAAATGTTCAGTGAATGCAGAAACTTTCAGGTCTTTGACTATACTGAACACTGATTTTTTTTCTCATAAACAATCTTCAGAACCCTAAGAGGTCTTAAAATGAGTATATACAACCTGAGATAAACTGCAAACCATGACATATTATAGCATCTCAATAAAAACTAAGTCAAAGTGCAGAAAAAGAGTTTGAAAAATTAGCTGCTGCTAATCAAATGCACTTAATTAACAGATCGTCAAGAAGTTTTTTTGCTAGTTTGCAGGTCTGGAGCATTCGGGTATGTGTTAATCCAAATCCAAGCAGGAAAGACGTCAGCAATGATCTTAGAAAAGCAATTGTTGCTGCCCATCAGATTAGGTGGGTTATCAGGCCATTCAGAAATGTTTTTCATTCTACAGTGAAAAAGATTATTCACAAGTGGAAAGCAACAGATGCCAATCTCCCCAGGAATGGACATCCCAGAAAATTCACCCCGGTCAGACCATCCAATCCTTACAAAAACTTCAAGCTACATCTCAGACTCTACAGCCCTCAGTGAGCGTGTTAAATGTTAAAACTCATGACAGTACAATTAGAAAAAGGCTGAACAAGTGTGGCTTGTTTAGAAGGGTTTCATCTAAACAAACCACAAGACTTCTAGAACAAAACTTCTGGAACAATGTCCTTTGAACAGATGAGACAAAAATTGAGGTGTTTTGGTCATAATGGACAGTGCCGTGTTTGGAGAAACCAAACACAGCGTATCAGCACAAACACCCCCCACCAGCTGTCAAGCACAGAGGTGGAGGGGTAATGATTTGGGCTTGTTTTACAGCCACAGGCCCTGGGCAGCTTGTAGTCAATGAGGTGACCACGAACGTCTCTGTATACCAAAGTATTCTTGAGCGAAATGTGAAGCCATCTGTCTGACAGCTAAAGCTTGGGCGAAACTGGGTCCAACAACAGGACTATGGTCCCAAAAAGAAAGGAAGAAAAGAATCAAGGTGCTGCAATGGTCCAGTCAAAGTCCAGACCTTGTTGTTGAAATGTTGTGGTGAGACCTTAAAAGATCTGTGGATGAATTTAAGAAGCAACACTGTAAAGAAGAGTGGAGTAAAGTTCTTCACAATGATGGCAGAGACTAATGAAGTCATACAGGAAACAATATTATTGCTGCTACAAGCTACTGAATCACAGGGTGTGCTTAGTTTCTCACAGGACTGTTTCTGGATTTTGGTTTGGTTTTTGTCACAACACCGTTTAATGTGCCACATGTTGTTGTCCTTCTCAGATTAAATTTACCTAAATTTAAAACCACATAAAGACTAGATCATCTTTTTTATTATACCGTGATAAACCTTAGAACTGAGCGAAGGCTCACTTTCTTTTTTTCCACAGCAGGAGTATGAATATATATTATTCTCTGCATTATTAAAACATCATCTTTTTGTATGTTTGTTCTTACTGAAGTGCCGCTGGCATTATAGACAGTAATGCTTATGTACAGGTTTGGTTTTTGTTTTTATCTAAATATTCCTCAAATGAAAAAAATATCTCTTTTTCATCAATCTCTTGAAAATGTTATTTCTTTCTGTATCCAGATAATGATCTTTATTAGTGAATAAATAAAGAAATAACAAGGTTTATGTCTTTCATTTTGGGCTGCTTCACTGGAACTGAATTTTAATGGGTTGTATTTCTTTTATCAATTTTGGCACTATATAATTTTTCTCTTGAATAAGTTCCTGTAATTAATTGGTCTTGCTGGAGGCCATGACAACTACTGCTGCACAGCTCTTCTTCTTTTTTTTTAATTCAAAACAACTCACTGATGTTGTTTGAGGTTGTTATATAAATTTTTTTTTTTTTTTTACCTTCCTGTGAGGATTTTTTTTCAGGGAACCATTTGACAAATACCAGGAATCATGAACTGTGCTTTACTTAATGAACAACAAAACACTCACTGAATCACTGAAAAACCTTAAAAATCCAAAGCAGATGATTAAAAAAATGTTTCCTAAGTCAGTGCAGAGATAATGTCATACCTTTCTTCCAGGCAATCAACATATTCCCTTTTCTTCTTCCGACTTTCCTGAGCTGAGCGCTTGTTGCGGATTTTCCGGCGGATCTTTTTCAAAACTCTCTCTTCAAACTTGTCAGGGAGATGAAACACATGGGAGACCAGGACAAGAGAGAATAAAGAAAAAGGTATGTGAGATGAAACTAGGTTGAGAGGGGTGTGTGTGTGTGTGTGTGTGTGTGTGGGTGGTGGGGAAGGGTGGGTGGGGTAGGGGGGGCATCATATCTGGCTGACTTTGTGTAACTGGGGATACAGATTTAGATCATGAGTGTGTGTTTGTGAATGTGTTTGGAGCATGCTTGTGCAGAGACGTCTGCCCTACATACATGTGTATGTCACTCATGTACCTTGGACAGAGGCAGTCTGCTGGGCAAGTTTACCCCTTCTTTAGCCAGAAGCCTCTTCTCATCCTCATTAAGTACAAGCTCCCGCAAGGAATGCTGGGGGATTTGCTGCGCCTGTGAACCAGATGGACAGAATACATTTCACTTAAAGTTACTCTATTTCCAGCTTTCCCCAAGAAGACACAGGCAGATAATAAAATTCTCTTTCAGTCAGAGTAGGACAGGACACCACAAAAACTTTAATTTTCAACACAATTATTAAACCCTTCTTACTTTGTGTCCCAGGTTGGATAACAGCAGGTCCTTCACGGTGAGAGAATGGCTGGATGGTAGCAGAGGATTTGGGTTTGTGGTGAGGTAGTATGAAATTCCGAAATCCTCATCTAAGCTGCCAGACTCACAGCCTGCATATTAAAGCGGAGAAAACAGTACACCACATGTCATGGTTTACAAAATTGCTTGTATTTGCAGTTCAAACAAAACCCACCAAAAAACGTCAGTCATTGCAGCATCTTTCTGTGCTTTAAAAACACTTTACAAACACACAATGCTGTGCAAGTTTTTAGGCATTTTAGACACTTGGATTCCTATCCATCCTGTGGTACCACCAGGGAGGAGACTGATCATGCCTGCACCAATTATGGATCAGATGGCACAGTCCCCATCAAGCTCTTGTTTCATGGAGTCAGTGTGGGAGAGACTAAAGATGCCGAGATAGCCAAAATCTACATAAGACACCTGAAACAACAAACCAGCCAAGTACCTTAAAAACTTGGTCACACAAAATATTGGCTTGATTTGGAGTATGTTTCTTTACTTTACTATTAGTGACATCAGGACATTGTTTTATAATTATATTAAAAAATTGTGAGAAAGTTTTAAGGTAGCCAGTTAACCTAGGCTAAAGAACATGTGATTTTTATATTGTCAGCTTTTCACGATTGATCCAACCTGATATGCCACTATTCAAAACAAATACACACTGTCCCAACTCCATTTACTGAAAGAGTCACTCTCTTAATTTTCAGCTAGTTATACACAAATTGCTCTTAGTGCTCATTTGGAATGCACAACTACAGCACATTGTGTTTCGTTTCCTAAATACAACTTGAAATTGTTCGCTCTTGTTAACACACAGACGCCAGTTCATAGTGCACGAAAGTGTACAAGCGTTTGCAAGAAGAGGAAAACAGCAATTTCAGATGATTGCGATAGGCCATGTTCTTGTTCACAGAAAGTCAATTTGAAAAACAAAAATAGAAAATAGCATCAGAACTTTCCATTTTTTCTAAAAGTAAATGCTTTACAGACATATTTGTTTTACATAGTAAATTCAGTAGATTCTATGATGTTGTTTTTATTCTTGAAGTTACTTAGAGAGCACTGAATGGACAGGCTCTAGATAATTTATGTCTGCTTCTTATTAAACACACTCCTAATCGTAGTCTTCAATTGCAGGCTCTGAATATAATGGTTGTTCCTTGTACAAGACTGAGGACTGAGAGCATTTCAGTCTGTGGCACATAGAATATGGAATATTCTCCCACTCCAGCATTGTTTAGCTCACTGTGGGCTCCTTTAAAAAGGATTGTTTTGCTTGTTTCTTTGTTTAAATTTAAAGTTACAGTAAGTAAACATTTTCACCTCTAGATGTCAGTAAATTTCAGTCAACTGAGTTTTGTTTTCTTACCCATCTTGATTCAAATGCATAATCCGAGCTACAGTCGCTGCAATATGAGAAAAATGTTTTAGCCAGCCAAGAGAGATCAAAGACATTAAATTTAGACCGTACTCCATAATCTCCACAGCCAGCCAGTGTGTATCTACTATTGTTTGAGCCGGATCTGGATCTGCTCGATGTTTTTATTCGTGTGAAGGCTGTCAGCCCACTGTTTACCTCAGCTGCCAGTGACGGGTGAGAGGTGTCCACCTCTATTTACTTTGAAGGGGGCTGTGGAAGTTTGTGAGAGTTCGATATGAGTTGATGAGTTAGCGAAGGTCAGTTCTGATGGATGACATGAGATGAGGTGACTTGTTGAGGATATGCTTATGCTGGTTTTGCTGCTGTTAGCTGCTGTTTGCCAGCATGAGTGAAACTTTCTTTAAAACGGATGTAACTTTGTTGTGCTTTGATGCTTAGTGAATAAACTCACATACAATGTGAGAATGTAATCAAGCTGTTTATCAGAGGGAAAATTTGAATTTTGGTGAATTTTAAGACATTAGGTGCCGTAATGTTAATTTAGTAACAGCTTTTGTTGTTTTCTGTCAGCTGTGCCAGACTGGAGGGTCACATGTCTAATCTGCTGACAATATGTAATTGTGACAATATCAGGAATAAATAATTTGGTGTGTATGTTTTCGTGTGACTTCAGTTCAGAAGGTGAGGCTTGAGATAAGAAGGAAAGGATGACATTTTATCCAGATGTTTTTGCTTGTTGTTGAGGTGGACCCCTTCTCCAGTGATAAAATATAGGTATGATCTTTCATATCTTCAGTCTGACGGTGCAGGCACAAAGTTAAATGTCCCTCCATGGCACTCGAAAGCCTACGCCTCTCCACCTTTGGCGGATTATAAACTGCAGACCTGCTCCTGTGTATTATTAGGTAGATACTATGAGTACAGCACAGAAGTTTTTTCTATTAAATAACCTCAAAAAATCACCGACTGTGCCTGTTTTCCATTAAGATTCTTATTAACAGTAACTATTTTTGTAATGATCTGTTTTCCTGTATTCTATTTCATTCTGTTTTTTAACCGGATCTTGTCTTGACATTAACTGCATTTTGATTTTCTGTTATATTTTATTCTAATTATTCAAACAAGTCCACACCCTGATGTTGTGTTTTCCATTTTTTTGATGTATTGTTCATTAGTGCTGTTATTGTTGCAGGATTTGAGTGTGACCTGAAAGCACAGTCAAAACTATTTCGATACAATTGTTTACAAGAGTCAGAGGTTTTATGAATAGTAGTTTGACTTTGAGTATTGTGTCTAGGTTTTGTGCTAACAGCTTAGAAAAAAGACGTGTGGAAGGTTTCAAGAAATGTGTCAAAGCAAATGTGGAAAACTGTAAACACTGGGAAACAGCAATGTTAAATTTCGTGGGTTGCATTAATATTGATATGTCAACACTCAACAGCCATTTCAAATCATTAGGAACCCTCTGGTCTTATCTGCTGATCTTTTCTGGCAGGAGCATTTAAACCAGTAACGCTTCCCTCATGGATATAAATTCATACATTTGAAATACACCCACACTGGTTCTGTGGCAAATTAAAGGCTGCAGTTTATGGTGGTTTGTGTAGTTGTCGCTACCTTTCAAGTGCACAATAGATTTAACCTTCACGGTAATAGCTGTTACACGGCTTTGAGGAGCTGCTGAAAGTGACTTTGTAATATAGTCTTACATGCACAGGACCAATGTTACAACAATTGCTCACTGATCTTTAACCTAACAGACAATATATACTGTATATTAGTCAGCTACTCAATGATACCACAAACTCCATGAAGAAAGCCTCTGGATCTCAAAGTAAATGATGAATTCATTCACTCATTCACTGATGAAGTCCAGTACAGACAAATAAAACAGTTTTCCACTGTAATTGTGAGGCTGATGTGTAATTAAGCAGGTATGTAAAGAGTTAAAGAAATTACAGCCTGAAAAGATTTCTTTCCTTTCCTCATAATTATGACCTTGTGGATGTATTTGCTTGTGTTTTAAAACCTTTTGTTGTAATTAGAAGGTGATGCATGTATTTTTTTTAAATGAGATGTATGTGTCTAGGTTTACTCAGTCATTTTCAGACATGTCTGGCACTAGTGGTGGGTCAAAAAACTGCACAGTGAAATGAACCAATGTTCAAAATAGCTGCCCTCACAAAACAATTTATGAATGGCAATAATCACAACCGTTTATCTTTAAAGATGTTCAAAAATGGGAAAAACCAAACAAGTGGCTCTTTGAAAGGTCCGCCGTCGGAGGCTCAGTCAAAAGCCCTCATTATCCCACTCCAGAAACCACAAAATGAGAGATCTCACAATGTCAAAAGCTTCCTCTTTTTCATCTGGCAGTCCTGTGCCCTGGTTACTTTGTTCTTTACATGTCTCAACCTCACATTTGCACTCACTGTTGAAACAATCTACTGCTTTACAGGTTCAAGTTCAGTACACGTTTCTGGCCAGTATAAAAAAGCAAGCCGGTTAACCCTTTGTAAATTAAATGCTGTCTTACCGAGATCGATAACAACATCGGGCTTTTTTTCATTTGCCGCTGTCTGATTCACAAGACATGAAGACTGCGTGAAAGCCTGAATGTCACAGGGAGTGAAGGCTGTGCAGGAGGTTGTGTGAGGGCTGTTTGTGGGATCTGTCAGGGGGTCCTCGTTGATGCCACTGTCACTGGTGCAGGGAGACCACAGGGGTGATGCTGGCACAGAGGAGGAGTCGCTCCCATGCAGCAGGAACTCCAAGAAATCATCAGGATCGCTTTGCTTAGTGCTCAGTGTCTGAAGAGAGTATGCATACATAATTACATTATGGCTTGATTGGCAGAATTAATTTAGATCATAGATAATAGTATTCACACAAACAAGGACACGCAGAAGCATAAACACACCAGGCTTTCAATTCTCTGTCTCTCTGTTCCCTTTGGTTCCCCTCATCGCTATTTGCAACACTCGCCGCTATACAATCAGGCACACCCCAGAATACAGTTTAAACTCAGCACTCAGGTTCTCATAATGAGATGAATTTGTGGCCGTGATTATGTTTTCCCCTGAGTGATTCGGTTTAGGAGCAAACTGTGCACAATGAGCAGCACACTTACATCATTAGTTGAGATAGTCCACGTTTGGTTGCTGTGACAACTGGTGGATTCACCTGTGTTTTTGAGCAGAAGGTCAATGATGTCCATCCCATCGTACACCTGAAACAAACAGTGATGGGTCTGAAATTGAAGTGTTCCTCAGTTTTTCAAACGATAAAATGTTTTTCACAGTATTACCCAATTTCACCTGGGTGTCAAAAACTCGCTCAATCTCACACTTCACTTGTCTTTGACAAACTTGCATTCATGTTCGGCTTTTTTAAAGCGACGCTTTCTTGACACGCACTCATGCTGAATCACTCTCTTACACAAAAAGCATCAACTGCACCCAGTGATCTTACCTTGTCTGTAGTCAGTGTCATAATTCTGACATTAAAGCAGCTGGTGGAATTTCAGCGAAAGTCTCCTTCAGGCATACAAATGCAACACACGGCCAGATTGGTACGTTCCTTGTGCCTTTAGCGTGAAGGAGAAACGTCTGAGTCAGCCTTCAGGGACAAAGTTGAAATGCCATATCACACAACAGCATTCCCCAACCCAGCTGATCGCTGTCCAATCCACCGTTAGTCAGACAGCAGAGAGAGCCAATTAGGACAAGAAGAAGGGAGATTACTTAATTGTAAATAAATGTGACCTTTGAGGTCATAAATCAGCAATTGGTGTATGCTGTCAAATGCTTTTATTAAAAAATTGGACAAGCTAAATTTAAAGCCAAATTTATTGCTTTCAAACACAGAAGGTGGAAAGACTGACATTTAATTTGCACCAGTTTGGACTAAGACCAACAAAAGTTCAATACTCCTCTCTCTGCTTATCGCTAAGGAATCCACAAGGCAGTGGAAACACACACGAAAGGGTTTAACCTGAATTCAAGGGTTAGAAACTGTCTATTTGATTATTTGAAAAGCGGATTGAGTTAGTAAAAGAAAGTCAGGATGTGCTTCTAAGCCACTGAGGGATTAATAAAAAGGGCAGCTGTACTTCAAACTCTATTCACTGACACTGAAAGACAGTGCAGAGATCTGATTTGAAGCAGAGCTGAAACTGTCTGGGAGGTTTCTGGATGGAAATCCAAGGAAAAGAAAAAATTGCTCACCTTCTGTGAGACTTCTCCCTGATTCTTCTTATGGCTTTAAGGCTGAATGAAGACTTAAACTAATTTGATTAAAAGGTAAAAGTCAATAAAAGTCAGGATTACACTGAGATTTCGGGCTTGGTCTTTGGTCATCAAAGCCAGAAACTGAGATGAGAACTATCTTTCAGTTAGCCTGGAGTTTAGCTGGAGACAGTTCTGGCACATCTAAAATGATTTTAAGACAGTCCAAGAGTTACTAATGATAGTCTTTATAATATTTCACATAATGAAGCCCAGTGAAAGGCTCTATGTGCAAATAGAGGAGAACAATGAGTGAGCTGCAGGGAACCCCCAAATTCATGTTGGTCCACTTAGATCCAAAATTACAGAAACAAGTTTCCAGAAGATACAGTGACATGAAAAAAAAGTTTTCACATGATCCAATGATTCAGTAGCTTGTAGATCTACTTGTAGCAGCAATAACTTTTTTTTATGACTTTATCAGTCTCTTACATCACTGTGGAGGATTTTATGGGCACTTGTTTATGCACAACTATCTTGAGTGTAGTGTTTCAGTCAGGTTGAGGTCTGGACTTCGACTGGGCCATAGCAATACTTCATTGTTTTCATTGTAGATTGTTGTAGATTTGCTGCTGTGCTTGCCAATATTTATCTGAGACAGATGGCTTCACATTTGAGTCTAGTATATTTTATTACACAGAGGAGTTCGCGGTTGACTCAATGACTGCA
The DNA here is from genome assembly GCF_013358895.1 of Oreochromis aureus. Taxonomy (NCBI): domain Eukaryota; kingdom Metazoa; phylum Chordata; class Actinopteri; order Cichliformes; family Cichlidae; genus Oreochromis; species Oreochromis aureus. The sequence continues at coordinate 12,909,878 of NC_052959.1, forward strand.
AGCTGCCTAGATCCCGTGGCTTTAAAACAAGCCCAAATCATCACCCCTCCACCACCGTGCTTGGTTTTCTCCATTATAACCAACCCTCCCTCCTTTTTTGTCTCATCCATCCAAAGCACATTGGTTCAAAAGTCTTATTGTTTGTACAGATGCAGCTTTGCAAATATAAGCATGCTGCTATGTTTTTAGAAAGAAGAGCCTTTCTCCTGGCATCCCATCCAAACAAGGAATAGTTGTTCTGTCTTTTTCTAATAATGCTGTCATCATCTTTAACATTTAACATGCTGAGGCTTGCAAAGATGCAGCTCTTGGGCTTTTTGAAATTTTCGGAGCATTGCACAATCTCACCTTGGGCTGAAATTGCTGGAACATCTACTCCTGGGAAGATTGTGTTTAACACACCTGACTCATAAACTGCAAAATCTTCTGCTTTCATAGAAGTGGTCAAACTTTCTGATAATCAATTAGTAAAGTGCATTTTATTAGCATAGCAGCAAAGGTTTACTGAGTTTTTCAGGAATGGATAGAGTCATCTGAAAAACATCTTTCACAAAACCGAATGGTTCAAATGACTTCAGCAGTATGAATGAGGCCTTTTATGGTTTATCTGTTGGTATTGTACACTCACCTCTGTCAAAAGGAGCCCTGAGATCTAAGGCTATAGCTAAAATCTTGCCAAACTGAACTTTAAGTAGGACGGTTAAAAAACAAAAAACAAACTGAGATTAAATATAATTGCTAGTAGGCAATTTTCTTTATCTACAAAGGTTATTTTGGTCTATAACAGCAGATGTGTCAAAGCTACTCTTTTTTTTAAAAGTGGCTCAACAATTGCAGTTTTTCAGTGGTTTGAGAAAAATAAAATTTCAGCAAACAGCTGCAAAGACTTTTCAGTGAAGCTTGTTGTCAAAGCATCAAGAAAGAGAACGCGATTGTCTGCAGATTCTGGACAGTTTCTTTCAGTCGCTGGCAGCAAACAAACACTGATAATTACCTTAATGGTTTTTTTTGTCAGCAAACTTTTTACAAGAACAAAGCGTTCAGCTGAAGCTACTGTGAAGGGATGGATCAATCAAGGTGGATCGACATGAGAAAAAAACACGCATCCTTCTAAATGAAGTATTTATTTTCTTTGTGTCTATCAAATAGACACTTGCTTCTCAAGTTACAGCTCTTTAGAAAGCTGATCAATGACTTTTTTTTTGCTTTCCTAATGCAAAACAACGTTATCTGTTTCTTATCTTTGCTGTCATAATTAAGAGCATCTGTTTCATGCTAGCACGCCCCATGAAGCAAAAGATATTACATAATGTGTTCTTCCAGCAATTACACAAGGAGAACATGCACACTGAGAGATTATCTCATTGTTATCACAGGGGAAGGGATTGTTTCAGTGGCAGAGCTACTTAGTATTACACCAGTCTAAAAGCAGAATAAGCCCAATCAATAGTCTGCATTCTTTTAAGAATGAACACCATCAGCTCAATCCTCCCATTGCCATATCAACTTCAAAGCATTGTTACACCTTTGAGGGAACACAGCCTGGTAGCTCAAATAATTCAAAGCCATTTTCTTTTCTCTTCATATAATTTTATTTGACATTTTCGCCTTCGTCAGACGGCTCGAAGGAGACAGAGATGCGAGATATTTTCTTTGGGTTCTGAATTTATGTTTTTTTGTTACCTTTACTAAGCCGTTCAAAAGTTTCAGAGTGAAGAGGGATTTTACGGGAAGAACGAAAGTGAAACTGTGGCACGGCAGAAAGGACGCAAATCTTTCTTATCTTTTGTTTGTCAGGCATACATAATGTGAATAAATCAAATTCTCCGAGGTGTCTGATTCCCAGGCTTGGTGGAGACGCTTGTTTTACAGGCTAGGTTGGATTTCCAGACCTAAAGTACATTTCAAATGTTTCAAAAAGCCCCTGTTGTATAAGGCCAGAAAAGGTTATTTAAATACATTCTGGTGGGACTAATGGAAATGATGGTGTATTAGCATATTCTGCTGTGTTAGACTCTTTCTTACTTGAGAAAATAACGCTCACAGTGAAGCCACCGTACAAATCCATTATGACCGCTATACTTTAGTTTTTCAAAGACTTGCCTCTTAAGTATATTAGTTGCTTTAAAATCAACATATCCATGAATACGCCTAATTAAATGGCAGCAGAGCGCTGCTATCTTTATTGTTGTTCTAACTGGAGATTAGAGAGTATCAAAGTACTTTACGTGCAGTGATTATCTAACCGGGGCATTTTGAGCACATCTCTAGATACCAGGAATAGGTTGCTGCTCAGAACACATAATAACTGTTAATGCTTATGAGATCATACTGTGAATGCATATTCACATATCTCCATGTGAGACCAGGTTGGTTAGGGTGAAGGAAAAGAACATCTATTGGACATCTTTGGATGTTTTAAAATAAAATATATACCTTGAAATCACTTTTATGCTGGTCAGTCCTCTTCCAGTGAAATGACCTACACAGGTACTAATGACTGCATTTCAGCTCCACAGAAATGGTCTCACAGTTCAGTATTCCCTGGCAAGAAAGTGTGCAATAAGATGTTTGGAGAGTAAAAGAATCATATAAAAAACACACAGCTACTGCAGTGATCAAAGAAATACCTTCTTCAGGTCCATGGGTGTGAAGTCTCAAGCTGAGAACATGTTTGAAAGCTTACATCATGGTCATTTAACCAGCCACAAAGTGCATTTTCATTAGCTCTTATCTGAAGCTCAGTAATTGCTCTAATGTGAGCAAAATCGTTCTATACCTGCAGCTGGGAAATTGTCAGTGTGTGCAAATAGGAGAAACACACTTCTCCGCTGCCTCTAGTGGAGCTGACTGACCGTTATTGGTAAAATCCTAAACTCTGCAATTAGGAGACAAAGATTAAACACAGCCTTCGGCTACAGCTACAACAGAGTACCAGCTCAGCGTCTGCTTTTTTAAATTTCCCATCATGTGTGCCACTAGCATGAGATAATCCACAGGTTTCTCCTCACTCTCACAGCTACAAGTGTCATGTAATTGGCTTCTTCAGCACTACGCTTGCAGCGAATGCCAGAATACAACTGGGAATTGTTTTCAATCATGTAAGATTTTTTTTTCATTGGCTCTCTGATTTCCCTAAAGAGCTTCAGGTAACAACCCCAAATGTTCATTTTAAATCTAAATTCAGTATCCGCGGGCACATCATGTGAATTTTATCAGTTTATAAGTTTATTATTACATTTAAAAATCTGATATCATAGATAGTTTTTGGTATTTCTTAAATTTAATGTTATCTATTCCTTTTTCTACTACCAAGTTTGGGAATCAGTTGCCTGAATATGTAAAATCCTTCTGTGATTAGTAAAAGGAATACATTTCCCACCGTTTGGAGTTCGACAAAAAAAAAAGCCAGACATGCTCCACTTTAAGCTGCACTGTGGCAGTCAGCGTCCTACACCGAAAGCTTCAGCTAAAAGGCCAATCACGATATCGTCCACCACTGTTTTGCAATTTTAAGACTGCTTCACTGAGTTTCATGAAAACTACCTCTGTAGCTTTTGCATAAATCTGATGATTAGATGATCCCCCATGTTATAAAAGACACTGTTTTTCAGATGAAGTAATCTGCACACCACTGCCTATGCGACTGCAGACAACACGCTCTTTCTGCTGTAAGCGTTGCTGTCTTAGTAGGTCAGCCCTGCTGGAGGAAACGTGACACACTGCGCAGTGATATTGCAGTAATATCAGCTTCATCAGCTGCACTGACCATGGAAACCACTGGTTCTTGTTTGTCACCACAAACTTTAATATCTGGACTCCCTTGTGTTAAAAAGGGCATTATACAACGAATAATCTTTGGAGCTGTTCAGATCCTTTATTGTTGCTAACTAAATTTAAATTTGTTTTGCTTCTTATAGTGCTCTGAAGACAAAAAAGTAGAACTTTCTAATTATATGTATTTTAGGGAGTTTTAACAAAAGATTTTCTACATTTAGAGACTAATTATGAGCAGAAATTATAAATGCAAGCTCAAAACTAAAAATAAACATTGAAAAACAAAATCGTCTTGCAGCATCGTTTGCTTTGTCGTGTTATCTTCATCTTAAATTCATGTGTAAAGCTTTCTTCAGAGATAATAATCATCTGCTCTCGTGAGAGCCCATTATGTGCTTATTATGGGAAAGCCACGAATAGTGTATTTTTTCAGTTATTTCCTTTCTGGACATGTAGAGCACAGTCCGCTGGTTTTATAAGAAAGACACCCCCTCCCCACCAATTGTTATCACAGGGGGAGGGATTGTTTCAGTGGCAGAGCTACTTATTATTACACCCGTCTAAAAGCAGAATAAGCACAATCAATAGTCTGCATTGTTTTAAGAATGAATACCATCAGCTCAATCCTCCCATTGCCATATCAACTTCAAAGCATCGTTACACCTTTGAGGAAGACCCCCCCCCAAAAAAACACACACACACGCGTGCACATTGATTAAATGTGTTCCTTACATTACTCAGTTTTCATTTCAGTGTCCCATTCCACATGTCTTGGCACATCCCAAACATGTTTTGTCCTGCTCTGCCCTCAGCTGGTGGAGGACTGCTACGGCGCCCTGTCCAGCAGTGGCCTGCTTTATTCCACGGGGATCAATATTTCTGGGACGGAGGTGTACATCAAAATATTTGAGGGGGGGACATGGGAAAGAGGCGGAGCATGAAAAAGGGAAGGAAACATTCAATTTTGTTGCGGATCAGGATTTTCTGTGAAATTGGCTCTAGCATGCATCGCATTCTCCAAGTGCTGCTAAACGTCATTCACTGACACGCCCAGAAGCAGCTGCATGCTAAGATACGGATAAATACAAGCAAACAACCAACAGTAATACATGCTTTCAAATGCATCCTTGGCTCCCAAGGTGGGCTGAAGAGAAATGAACCAGAAGGTGTGGTTAAACAGATGCACTGACTGTGAAATCCTGCGGAATTTTCATATGTTTACATTTACAATTAGGCCAGTACACACTGTAACAAATTTAATTGAATTTAATTTAGTTTTTGTGTGTGTGTGCCAAGAAATAAATATATTTTTGTTAATAAATACATACATAAATAAACAAATAAATAAAAGTTTTAAAGTCCAAAAACAATATCATAGGAGTGGTAGTGTGTATTTTTAAAAAGTACGCTAAGTCTCAAATGCAATCGATGTGTCAACAATATCCCAAAACCATACACAAAATAATTAGTATTTACTCAAAACACAGCAAATATTAATACAAATTCTATCAAATCTGGACTTATGTTATAGGCTATTACAAATGCTTTAGCCATAGAAACTAATCACTGAATAAAGCTTCAGTTGGTTTTAACTCCTTTAGAAAATGGTCATCTCTGTTGCCAAACCACTATATCTTTTGACTTTGGTGCATTTTGGTTCGATTATGTTACTTTCTAACAATGTAAATGTTAACTGTACAAAAGTACTTGTTCTTAAATTTGAGATCTTTCATTGCAGCTGGAGGCACAAACAAACATGGTCCAGTCAACAGAAGTGCGCTCTTTCTTTCTCTCACGCACTCACAAACACACCCGGGCACTCACACGCGCACACGCACACAGCATGGATGTGGGATTACATGGCAAAGCGCCACGGACATGTGATATGTGACGGGCTGCTGAGCTGCAGCGCCCCCTGCCGCTGCAGTCACTGACCGGACACCGCTACACGGCAGCCGCATCAGCAGCAGCAGCGCCTCTTAGTCACCACCGGGACTGCCTGTCCTCAGAGGCAGCGACTACGGCAATAACCCGTCGCACATAAAGACCCACGACCTGCAGACAACATGGTGAGTGAAAGTAGAGCCTTAAATGTATAGATGATGCCTTTAATGTATTTTTAGCAACGAGGGAAAACACGCTGTCAACTGCTGCACCCAACAACCGTCATGAGCTGTAGGCGCCGACTGCAGCCGCACCGGCTCCCGTCAGGTCCGTGAAATGGATGCCGATGCCCGGTGGTGTTATGTGATCGGATAAGGGCTGTGTTTGTGCGCCGTTATAACATGCGCAACAGCCGGCCGATAACGCAGGGCTGTGGCCTCCAGTGCACGGGCCGCTCAGCTCTCACTGTGACGTCCACTGCAAAGCCTTTAATATCACGCTGCTCTGGCATGACCGCAGAAATATCATGTTAATACAGCTGCCCGCAGAGGGAAAGCACATGGCCATGGCATGTCTAATGTAAAAGTCATCAGCTCTGTTTGTGTGTGGGGGGAAAATGTAGATTTTCATTTGATTAGAAGAGATTGCGTCATTGCTTTTTATTTAAGAAGCGATGGAAATGTGTTATTACATATAGGCAGGCTGCACTACGTCACACTCAGAGAGCTGCACCGCATTTCATCTGAGTGTTTTGCAGCAGTGGGTGATGTAAAAATTAATTATTCCACCAAAAGAGGCTTTGGTTGTGGTAATTTATATATCCAGTGTGATATTTCTGAATTGATGAATAAATTTGTTCTGCTAGGAAAGCTTTGAGGGACACTGGATCTTATTTTCTTCATATTTTTTATTTACAGAGGATTATGGTGGTGGTTTTCTATAGTCTTAACAACCCACTGCCAGACAAACTGTCATCTTGTCATCTTAGAGGACTGCCCCTCTTCATATATTACATATTAAATAACAAACTTAGTGGTTAACACTCTTTCTGTAGATTTAGTTTAAGGTCTAAAATCAAGAGACCGTGTTTTCTTGCGATTGTAGTACATTGTGTTCACCCCCACTCAGTTACATGGTGAATGGTGACTCAGTAATTCTGGAAATCAGGAGGTAAAGTCTTTAAGCGGTGTCCACTCTCCTTCCTCCTGGGTTCAGTTTCAAACATGTCTTTCTTTTTATAACTCTTCTCAGAGCGGCTGGGGAGAACTGGTAGTGGACAGAAATAGATGCATATGATGAATAAAATGAGCCTGTGCTAGTTGGAAATGGATGGCTGTAACCCCCTGCTCCCCTCCCCTTCTAAATCTCCAACCCTCCCTCCAGGTGAACTTCACGGTGGATCAGATCCGTGTCATCATGGACAAAAAGTCCAACATCAGAAACATGTCCGTGATCGCACACGTGGATCATGGGAAGTCCACGCTGACCGACTCGCTGGTGTCCAAAGCGGGGATCATTGCGTCGTCCCGTGCTGGAGAAACTCGCTTCACAGACACACGCAAAGACGAGCAGGAGCGCTGCATCACCATCAAATCTACGTATGTGCTTTGTGTTTTTAGCAGGAACTATTCATAATTTATCCAAACAGTACTGGTTAATTTAAATATTTTTATTACGCGTTCAACCTCCCAAATTGTCGTCGTCTGCCTTATCAGGTCTGTGTGGGTTTGATTTTGATATTTCTATACGCTGACATCACACTCAAACTTTAATCAAGTGAGTAAAAACGCAGAGAACAGACATGGGCGTTGCTTCCTGTTCTAAATTGTGAAGCTAAAATTCAGCATCCTTTCTAATGGCCAACAGGGGGCGACTCCTTTGGTTCCAAAAGATGTTTGATTGTGAAAATGACAATGCTGCTTCAGGAAACATTTACCTGATGACTTTGTGGCCTCATTCTCTAAACACAAGTCTTATTTTATACAGTTTGATGTTCCTTTTTTAAAATTATTATCTCACTTTGAGGATTATAAATAATAAAGCACAAAAAGAGTATATTTCAAGTGTGGCCATCCTTTTTATACAGTCTGTGTCATAGACGAATATACTGATTGGAAGCAATCAATGCTGTTCTATCTTTGGCAGGAAATATTGGGTACACATAATAGCTCATCAATCATACTAAGACCTTGACTCAAAAAGAAGACGTACTTGGCCTTCAGCTGTCAGATCTGCCTGTTTGGTTGTGTTTGTAGGGCATATATGTCCGATAAAAAGAAGGGCTATAGTAGATACATTACAAAATAAGAAATATTTGTGCTGACCCATACTGAGTTCATTATTGTTATGAAATTGTGTTATGTATTTTAACCTCAAGGTAGACATCGTTTCTAAAGGCGGCCGGCTGTGCTGTGTATTTAATTGGAACATGCATCTCATACTTGATTGGTTCATAATCACAGCACTTGTTTTATTTGTAAGTTGTTCATGGTGTTATACTTTATCGACACACGTTTTTACCATTTTTGACTTGCAGAATTGTTTCTCTGTTCCAAATTCAGAGAGGTGTTAAAAATACACTGTTTCAGAGATTTACACATGGATGTTTGTATATAATAAATGCACCAGCAGAGATCACCAAATATTAATTCAAATCAATGCAGTCGGGACACTTTGTAGTGGCTGAATTGGAAAGTCTCTGCTGTGTCTTTTATTAGAGGATGGTCTGACTCATCAGTGTGAGTGCAGTTTTTGAGATTTATTTACATAAATCATTAAACTTATCAGTGCAGAGTTAACACATCTCAAGGTTTTTCTATGTTCTCTCACCCTCTCACTCTCTCCCAGGGCTATCTCCATGTATTATGAGCTTGGAGAGAACGACTTGGCGTTTATCAAGCAGAGCAAAGACGGAAACGGCTTCCTCATCAACCTGATCGATTCCCCGGGTCACGTTGATTTCTCTTCTGAGGTCACCGCTGCCCTTAGAGTAACTGATGGAGCCCTGGTTGTGGTGGACTGTGTCTCAGGTAATTAGACATAAAACACTCGTCCTGTCACTCACATACACACTCCTACGCACCGAGGCTTACCTGTTTGTTTCCACTGACAGGTGTGTGTGTGCAAACCGAGACCGTACTGCGTCAGGCCATCGCTGAGCGCATTAAGCCGGTTCTCATGATGAACAAGATGGACCGGGCCCTGCTTGAGCTGCAGCTGGAGCCAGATGAGCTCTATCAGACCTTCCAGCGTATTGTAGAGAATGTTAACGTCATTATTTCCACCTATGGAGAGGATGAGGGTGGACCCATGGGGAACATTATGGTGAATACACACTTATGCTAGTAAAATACCTTCTAAAACTTTCAATATATGGGTAGTTACAATGAATGCTATCATTTATTCCTCAGATTGACCCTGTTGTTGGAACAGTTGGCTTTGGCTCGGGCCTCCACGGATGGGCTTTCACCTTGAAGCAGTTTGCTGAGATGTATGTGGCTAAGTTTGCTGCTAAAGGAGTTGCACAGCTGGGACCAGCAGAGAGGTGCAAGAAAGTGGAGGACATGATGAAGAAACTGTGGGGAGAAAGGTGAACACGAGTGCACGTACAGTGCCCTCTCTGGTTGTCATGTGGTACATCAGAGGTGCTGCATGCGTTAAGAAGGATGCTTGTACACGGACCACACCCCTTTTTCTGTGTCAATGTTTAGGTGGTGTTTAGTGGCTCTTTAAAATTTAAGCATTAATACAAGACAGTGAGCAGCAAGTGATATTTGGGCAAAATATTTTTATATAATAATTTCATTGCATTTTCCAGATATTTTGATCCAAGTGCTGGAAAATTCAGTAAGACCGCCAGTGGCCCCGATGGTCAGAAGTTACCTCGAACTTTCTGCCAGCTTGTTTTGGATCCCATCTTTAAGGTGAATGTACTAAAGATGCTTTATTTCAGCAAATTGTGTATTTTTTTTATGTTTCTAACATTGTTAAAAGGTGATTTAAAGCTCTTACATTTCAGACATTTCAGATCCAGACTGTGACTGGATCCATCCTAAGATGATTACACTTTAAGTAGAGTCTGAAAAGTTACTGCCTTTGATTAATGCCCTAATTTTTTTTTTTTTTTGGTCCTTTTTCTCATTGACCTCTTAGGTGTTTGATGCCATCATGAATTTCAAAAAAGAAGAGACAGCCAAGCTAATTGAAAAGCTGGATGTCAAACTTGACTCAGAGGACAAAGAGAAGGAGGGGAAGCCCCTGCTGAAGGCTGTAATGCGGCGCTGGCTCCCTGCCGGAGAGGCCCTGCTCCAGATGATTACCATCCACCTGCCCTCCCCCGTCACTGCGCAGAAATACCGCTGTGAGCTGCTCTATGAAGGACCTGGAGATGACGAGGCTGCCATGGGTCAGTAGAACACTTTCACTTGGTTCAATTCAATTAAAAGTATTTGGATTATTACTAAGTAGCTTTAGAAGATTTATCACTGTTTATTTTGACTGTGGTAAATTCATAACTTCTAAACTCTCTTCTCAGGTATTAAGAACTGTGATCCTAAGGCCCCACTGATGATGTATATTTCCAAGATGGTCCCAACCAGTGACAAGGGTCGTTTCTATGCCTTCGGCCGTGTGTTTTCTGGCTGCGTGTCCACAGGGCTGAAGGTGCGCATCATGGGGCCAAACTTCACCCCTGGCAAGAAGGAAGACCTCTACATCAAACCCATCCAGAGGTGGGCATGTTTATCTACAAACTGTACACAGTACAGGTCCAAGATAGTAGGAAAAGTTCAAAATGTGTGCCTCCCCTTTCTTCTTTTTTGTTACATCCCTCTTATTTTATCACCACGTCAATCTAGGACTATTTTGATGATGGGTCGCTATGTGGAGCCTATTGAAGATGTTCCCTGTGGCAACATCGTGGGTCTTGTTGGAGTAGACCAGTTCCTGGTTAAGACTGGAACTATTACCACCTTTGAACAGGTAGTGAGTCACTTTCCCGTTCTTCAGTATCTACACAGAGTGTGCTCTAGTTTAAAAACCGAGGCATGACAAATGAATCAATAGCTATTAACACAGAGTCATTATTTGGTGTGGCTTCCTGATACACGAACCTTAAAAGAATCTAGTCTTATCGCTCATCGACTCCATCTGCAGGCCCACAACATGAGAGTGATGAAGTTCAGCGTGAGCCCTGTGGTCCGAGTGGCCGTGGAGGCCAAGAATCCTGCTGACTTGCCCAAGCTAGTGGAGGGCTTGAAGCGTCTGGCCAAGTCAGACCCCATGGTGCAGTGCATCATCGAAGAGTCCGGGGAGCACATCATCGCTGGAGCAGGAGAGCTTCACCTGGAGATCTGCCTGAAGGACTTGGAGGAGGACCACGCCTGCATTCCACTGAAGGTGAGCAAAGGAGTAGAGGTTTACTGGCAAGGTGCAACACAGGTCACTGCTGCAAGGCTAAAATTAATAGCATTTACAAGTAGTGATTTGTTTACATTACATATATTAGGTCAAATTTGCAAAAGACCTATGCTGGTTTAATTCTTTTAGGCCTTTGATGATAAATAACTCTTGTCTTAGTTGGGAAAAGAAAGTGTAGAGACTACATAAAAAGATAAATACATGAAAACCAGCCTCACCACAGACAATCCAAACTATAAACCTGAATACAATTTAAACTGTTGTGCTTAAATAGATGGGATGGTCTGTACCACACAGCAGGCAATAATATTAATCAGGTAACCCATTAAAAAGAAGAGGTCCACTTTAATGACTCTAAGTAGTGGATGAGGCCTAGTGGATGCTGACTGGCTCCAGATGCCTATCAAATCAATTATTCAGGTAGTTGAGTTATTAAAGAAAAAATTCACCCCACTCAGAGTTGTTATAAGGGGGGTAACTCTTCATAAAGGCCTGGCTATAAACATGATTTTTAATGGGGTAAAGTTGACCATTTTAACATGGGAGTCTAAGGGGATTGACTAGATGTTGGACCCAGCCTCAAGTGGCGACTATAGGAACTGCAGTTTTTGTTAGTTCTACACGAGCTTCGATACTTCGATACGATACTCATACCATCAATCCTGACCAATTGTTTACCTCTTTGTAGAAATCCGACCCAGTGGTGTCTTACAGAGAGACGGTGACGGAAGAATCCGACCAGCTGTGTCTGTCTAAGTCCCCCAACAAGCACAATCGTCTTTTCATGAAGTCCCGTCCGTTCCCCGACGGCCTGGCTGAAGATATTGAGAAAGGGGATGTCACTGCTCGGCAGGAGCTCAAAGCGCGTGCGCGTTACCTCGCTGACAAGTATGAGTGGGAGGTGACAGAAGCCAGGAAGATCTGGTGCTTCGGTCCAGATGGAACCGGGCCCAACCTGCTGATAGACATGACAAAAGGGGTTCAGTACCTCAATGAGATCAAGGACAGCGTAGTGGCTGGTTTCCAGTGGGCAACTAAGGAGGTGGGCAGCTAATTAATTCAGACTCATGTTGCATTTTAAATTCTTATTCCACTGTGAAACAGCTAGCTATTTATAAACTTGCGTTCACATACTCCTGTCTCCATCCTCACCCTGCAGGGTGCACTGTGTGAGGAGAACATGCGCGCAATTCGCTTTGACATTCATGATGTCACACTGCACGCAGACGCCATTCATCGTGGGGGAGGACAGATTATTCCCACAGCTCGCAGGGTCCTGTACGCCTGCCAGCTCACTGCTCAGCCTCGGCTCATGGAGCCGGTATATCTTGTGGAGATTCAGGTTGGTGTTTGGACTAGAGTGGGCGCCTGGACATTGCTTGAACACAGGCTTGTAATTTTTTTGGAGCTCTTCTTTATTCTGAAAGGAAAAACATTTTAGTAACTTTATTAACTATCTGTGGCTGTGCCTCTTGTCCATGCAGTGCCCAGAGCAGGTTGTCGGTGGGATCTATGGCGTGTTGAACAGGAAACGAGGTCATGTCTTTGAGGAATCCCAAGTGATGGGCACGCCCATGTTTGTGGTGAAAGCCTACCTGCCAGTCAACGAATCCTTTGGTGAGTTTCAGTCGATACTGCTTGCAGTCTTTTGTGGTGGGTTTTAACTCTCAGCTGGAAAGGAGGGCTTAGGTAAAAGAGGGACTGCAGAGGTCTAAAAAGTAAAGTGGATCTCTGAAATGTTTGTGAAGATATACACTCACATGCATTTTTATCAGGTTCACTGTTTAACAGCTTATTAACACAACAATTGCATGGCAGCATCTTATCCTCAGGCTTGTAGACATGGTCAAGAAACCTGCTGAAGTTCGAACTGAGCATCAGAATAGGGAAGAAAGGTGATTTAGGTGATTTTGACTGTGGCATGGTTGTTGGGTCCACATGGAACCACAAACTGCTGATCTACTGGGATTTTCCTGCATAAGCATTTCTAGAGTTTAGAAATGAGAATGGTGTGAAAAAGATAAAAAATCCAGTGAGGCAACTTCAATAACCACTCATTACAGATATGTAGAAAAGCATCTCTGAATGCACAACACATCAGCTGGGCTACAGTAGCAGAAGAGCTGGTGATGTTGGTGTAATGGTGTGAGGAATATTTTCTTGGGACACCTTGGATGCCTTAGTACCAACTTACTATTATTTAAACACCGCAGCCATCCTGAGTATTGTTGGTGACCATGTCCATCCCTTTACGGCCACACTGCACCCATCTTCAATCATCTCAGTCTGGTATCTTAAACATGCAAAGATTTAAAAAGGTATAACTAATGCATTTACAGTTCCAGATTAAAATGAACAGGTTTACATAATACAGAAATTAATTTGACTGATTTGTTTTGGTAAATTTCTCAACAAACATGTTTAAGACAAATGTAAAGGGCATATGCAGCAACTTCGTTTCAGCTGACAGAGTCGCTGTCTTTGTATATGAAGCTATTCTATTTGAAATAATGCTTTTATCTGTTTTTCTGACCTCCAGGGTTCACAGCTGACCTGCGCAGTAACACTGGAGGCCAGGCCTTCCCCCAGTGTGTATTTGATCACTGGCAGATTCTCCAGGGAGACCCCAGCGACCCTGCCAGCAGGCCCTTCCAAGTTATCGCTGAAATTAGAAAACGCAAAGGTCTGAAAGAGGGCATACCTGCCCTCGACAACTACTTGGACAAATTGTAACCACTCACCCCGGATTAGAAAATACCAAATCATTCTCTAAACCCTACCCCGTGGGCACTTTCAAATCTTTGCACAGGCTTAAAGGTACATCGCACCAATTGTTTCATCTTTGAGCGCGGAGCAGAAACAAAGCTTAAGCTTTTGTTGTAGGCTAGTGGAAGCAGCGATGCTTTTTTTCATTTCACAGCTACAGTACACCAAGTGCCTAGGGCGAGGGTTTGGGGGAGCAATTGGATCAAAGCAGCTGTATTATCAATTCCTTGTTTCTTCTATTCCTTCACATCGTCCCCCTTCTCCTTCTACGTATCTGCCGGGATGGGCCTGTACAGTGCACTGTGATACTGCTGCAATAATGCATATTTATATGGATCATGGCCAGATTAAAGCGTGGCAATCACCATAAAAGTGTTATAGAAGTGAAACTCACTGGAATGGACGTTTGTTCAGTGGATGTAATGAATAAAAACAACTCATGATGAAAATGTGACTCCTAAAATGTTGTTTTTGCTCTAGAGGGTTTTTTCTAGATCACTGGTTCTCAGATTTTCTCTGTATTTCCTGCCTTCAGTAGCCAAAAATGTTCACAAATGAATTTCAGTGAATGAAAAATCAGCATTTTATTATCAGTAATCTGCTTGTTTCACCCACCCAGTTTACAGTCTGAGAACCCCTCATCTAGCTAGGCTAGGTACTAGTAGAAATATGCTTATTTGCTTTCTGACTGGATGAGATGAGGTGCAAGCAACCTCTCACAGCTCTGTGGTGAATTTAATTAGGAACAAGCAGCAAGTTGTTATCTTAAAGTCTGAGAGGAAACTCTCCTCATCTTTTCAGAATCAGAATCAGAATCAGAATACTTTATTGATCCCTAGGGGAAATTATTTTTTTGTTACAGTGCTCCATAGTAAACAGACATTAACAAGACAGACAATACACTAACTAAGAATAGTACAATATATACAGGCATATATATACATAAGTCGTTTATTAATAAATAGCTAAAAAAGAAAAAGAAAAAGAAACGTGTGTGTTAAGTGGATGAGTTGTACAGGGAGATGGCCACAGGCAGGAATGATTTCCTGTGTCGTTCAGTGGTGCTTTTTGGTACTCTCAGTCTCTCACTGAACGCGCTCCTGTGACTGACCAGCATGTCATGGAGTGGGTGGGAGGTGTTATCCAACATTGTCTTTATTTTGGACAACATCCGCCTCTCCAACACCACCTTGAGGGAGTCCAGCTCCATCCCCACGACACTACTGGCCTTACGGATCAGTTTATCAAGTCTGTTGGCATCTTAATCCCTTTACAGGAGATCCAGCTCTGACTAGAGATAGTTAGTATCATCAAGTTACCAGCAGTTATTCCAGGAGACAGAAAAAAATATATATATATTAGACATTTACTTTAGGATTAAACCAGAAAAAAATCACATGTATTTGGTCTTAAATGTAAATTTGACAAAAACAATCTAATAAAACTCAGATAATTATCAGATAATGAGCAAAACTTTTTTTTTTTACCCCTAACTTTTTTTTTCTTTCTGTGTTTACTTTGAATTTGACTTCAGTAAGTGAGGTCTGGTAGTGAAGAGGATGATATATGTATTCTGTCTGTGGTTGCAGGTGAATATTATTTCCTTCAGACTAGGGGAGTCAAATATTTTCTACTGTGGGTGAAGATTTTCTCCAGTTCTCTCCATTTTGCAGACAAAATACAAGGACGATACATTTTTTTTCTTCACTCTTTAATCGATGCTCAATTCAAGTTACATATATAATGTTAATAAATGCCACTTTAATATACAACCCTCTCACTTCCATACCGAGACGGGAAAGCTGTTCCACCCACACTTTTTAAAACAAAGCATAAAAGAAACATATCTGAAGAGTTAGTGTGCATCCATACAACAACCAAATTAACATATGCAAGGCCAAGAAGTGCAAGGTTATCTTGGATATAGGCAACTACCAAGCAAGGACACAAGAAATCACAGATTGTACTGTATGTAGAAACCCAAAAATAATCATTCTTACCCTAACCATATTGTTAAGATTAACATGAAGTTTGGTTCAAATTTACCAAGATTTCATAAAGCCTATGAGGTCTGTCAGTATGTGGAAGTTACAGCTAATGTGGGATTTCTAGTCTGTACTAAACAGTGATGAGGATCTTTTCTTGGCAAATCTGATAAACTGTACATTCATACAGTTGAGACTCTCCTCTGCGTTAATGCTGTGGAGCACAGAAAGAGGAATCATACAGTTTAAGCCTTTATCAATCCACAGCAGTGACACTGATACTGTGAATAATCTGAGAGGCTTCTCCTTCCCTCTTGTTTCTAAGTGGAGTCGGTTGCAGTCAATTTCAGAGGCTGGTGTCAATATAACACAATGGGATAAAGGAAAGCTACTGAGAAGGAGAAAGACATCTCAAATGACAACTTTGCCCCATGTAGTGACCTACATCGCTTCCAGGCTGTTTGTCTTCCCATGTTGCCAACAGTTGTGTGCAATATGGAGGGAACAGTATGAAGTCTGACAGATTAGTCCCCAGTACCTCTGCTGAGGTGTGGCCCTGTGCTCGCTGGTGTCACGGTTGTCACATTTGATGGAAGATTGTTGCAATGTCTGAGGTGACTATGTGTAGAAGATGACCTCAGGAATCTGTCCGTCCTCTACGGAGGTTCCATTGTTGTTGCCTGCTGCGTAGCAGAAGGTGAAACATGTCTTTGTGCCAGTGGATGACGACTCGTGTGTTACCTTTCGCATTCCCTTAGTGCCATAATGAGAGTCTGGACCCTGTAAGACAGAAAATTAAACTCAGTTTTATTTACATATAGTCCCAAATCACAACAACAGGAAATAAAGAAAAGCATAACAATCAAACAACTCCCTATGAGCAAGCACCTGGCAACAACGGGAAGGAAAAACTCCCTTTTAAAAGGAAGAAACCAGGCTCAGGGAGGGGCAGCCATCTGCCATGACTGGTTGGGGGTGATGGGAGGAAAGAGGAAAAAACACCATAGGAGAGAGAGAGCCAGACATTAATAATAACTAATGATTAAATGGATTCAGGGTCACCTGATCCAGCCCTAACTATATGCTGTCAAGAGCCAATGACTAGAAGATTGTATGGGAGAAAACGCTTTCTCTTTTTAGTCCGTGTCAGTAGTCTGGTTGCAGCATTTTGGATCAACCACTGAAGACTTTTCAAGGAGTGTCTAGGACAACCTGATAGTAATGAATTGCAGTGGTCCAGCCTAAAAGTAATAAATGCCATCTGAGCAAATGCAGGAAAGCAGTCCTACATATTTGTTATATACGTACATTGAAGGACATGTCCTGGTCAAAAACAACTCCAGGATTCTTCACAGTGTTATTGAAGGCCAGTAACACTGTGAGTAAGCATCTGGTTAGATGCCATGTTTCAAAGATTTTTAGGGCCAAGAACAATAATCCCAGTTTTTACTTTAGAAGCAGAAAATTAGAGGTCATCCAAGTCTTTATGTTTTTAAGGCACTCCAGCATCTGGCTTCATATAGGTAGATAAAGCTGTGCATTATCTGCAGTGAAATCTATGCTATGCCTTCTAATGACATTACCCAAAATTGCCTTACATTATATTTTATGTATAACGTAAATAAAATTGGTCCTAGCATAGCGCCCTGTGGAACTCCATAATTAAAAGAATTAAATAAATTAGATAAATATGCTGAACAGTGCTGTACTTATGCTTTCCTGCTTCAAGTATTAAATGTTTTTGACATTACATACCTTGAGTGTGGCACAGGCAGTGTAGTTGACATTGGGTAGGATCTCCACTGGCTCTTTGAACATGACTCTGAAGGTGTTTGCTGAACCATCACAGCTGAAGCCTGTGTCGTTCTGCCCCAGCACTGTGTTACTGTCTGTGTGAATGATCTGGAAAATGCATATACCACCTCCATTACAACCAGACAGAAAAGCAGACAACTTTTTACTATGCTATGAATCAGTTGATGAGGACTTTGCAGTTTTTACCACATGGTGTGATTTCTTTTCCCAAAGACAAAACTCCAAGCGGACCAAAATGCATCACCACAAACCACGTGAGACTGTTCAGTCTACTTATTGTCTGAGATGCAATTAAAAAAAATAAACACGGGAAGAAGATGCTATCCTCTGAACCAATGGATAAAAATCTCCAACTCCAAGTGAGGCCTCAGTTCATTCTCTGGCTAGCTGCTACAGTTTGTGCACTCTGCTGCATCCCAGAATATGAAGCATCCCAGGCTACAAGAAGGCATTTAGCTCAAACTTGCAGGGTACCTGGCACAGCAGGTAGTTGGGTTGGATTCAGGTTTGATCACATTATCACCACCACAAACTACCCTGGGGTTCCTTTAGAACCAGTTCAAGGGTTCATCTTCCTCCAAAGGGTCTCTAAAGGGTGCAGATTTTTTGGGTCATACTCAACTGCAATTATCATATTCACATCTGCACAATGAACCACACCAAGCAGGAAAACCAACTAGAATATGTTTAAACAGAAAGGTTTTAAAGACCATACCTGTATGTTGACTTGGTAATCTGTGGGTCCATGTATTGAACCATATAGCCCAAAACCAACCACAAATATCCTTCTGTTTACAGAGAACCTGTGAATAAAAAAAAAAAACAGAAAAAAAAGAAAACATGCGACAGTTTTACATCTGATGGTACAACTGTATGTACAGCATGCTAAAGAGTATAAACATGTTCCTTCTTTAGTTTTCTAGCCAGTACTGCATGTGATTATAGACAAAGCTCATCAAACTGAGGCCGTACGACCACTGTTAGTATTATTAGTTACATCCAGGCCTCATTTCAATAAGCTTCTTATCATTTTTTTCAAAGAACATGGTTCATTTGAATGTACTGTCAACGAGGATGTTGTGTGGGCAGTGGATGGAAAAAGTTTTTTGTTTTTTTTTAAAGTTTGTTTTTTTTAATTATGTAGTTTGACTGATTTTACTGAAAAATAATATAAACAATAAATACTTATATTAAATACATTTCAACTGCTTAAAATGTGTATCTAAAAATACTTTTTAATACTTTCACTTATTCACCTCATTAACCTTTTATTGAATTACTTGTCATATTTATACATGATGCCATACTTTTATATTTTTTTGTAAGAAGACAGAATCTATAGTTGTGGTTTTAAAACGCTCCAGACTCACCGTATGCGGTCACTTGTGCCGCTGTAGCCCCAGCGGCTCTCCACCTGACCAAAACGTGTGATGCTGCACTCCTTTCCGCGGAGGCAGCAGCGAGGGCGGTCAATGAAATCTACGTGAGGCTTCGGGTTGACTGTGAAGTGGAGGAAGAGACTCACCACCTCCCGGTCAGTCAGGATACTGGACTGTGCTGGACCTGGAGGGAAAGGGATGTAACCCGACATGTCAAAGACTAAATCACAGTGTGTGTTTATATGAGAGGGAAAAAAAACTTTTTAAAAAACTGATTAAAAATGTTCCCATCCACCTGCAGCAAACTCCTCGATGGTCATGAGAGGGAACCGGATGAGTGTGAGAGCTTTTCCCAGGACTTTACGTTTGTTTTCGGGTGTTGGCTGCAACTGCTGCCTGTGCGCCTCGGCCTCGGCCCAACGAACTGCAGCACTAAACAAACGCACCTCCCTCACTCCCAGAGTATCTCTCTCCAACACTGCCACCAGTGTGTCTAGAGAAGAATACAATGACAAAAAAATATATATTACACTATTACTCTGAAATACAAAACTTGGACACAATGGCGCTCACAATAACAAAGACAAATTACCCAGATCTATGTCTGTGAAGCCTTCGGCGGCAAGCGCATCTCCAGTGTTCTTGTCAATATTTTCCAAGCAGAGGCTGGCAAGCTGTGGCTCATCAAACAACCGTGCCTGAAATTACAAATTATTTTGAATACACAGATAAGTTAAAGGTTTAAGATGACAGCTGCAATCTGCAAATGTTGTAGTCTAGTTTATGCTTAGACATGTGTAACTTCAAGTTCAATATGATGGATTAAATCGATAACACATGCTCAAGTATGGCACTCAAAAGCCAAAAGGTTTAGCCATTTTTCAAAGGTAGACCTGTGTCAGCAGCATGAAAGCATTGTCTGCTCTGAGGTTCTTCTTCAGGAACTCCACACAGTGAGCCTCCAGGGCTGGAACTGCATACTTCTTTGCCGTATAGAGTGTGGTCATCACCGTCTCAGGCCCGATCTGGACTTCATCAGAGTAGAGAAACCTGCAGAAAGATGGCAGATTACACATGTTATTGCATTACAGTTACTGTGCATGTGTATATGCCCTGATATTCAATTATGATATAATGAATAGCAGCAGATCAGACACAATATTAACAGCACCTGCCCGATATCTTGCCACCAAAACAGCTCTGGCTCACTGCACCTGCAAGCTTGCCTTAGTCTAACCTCAACGCATTTATTAAATGAGGTCACGTTCCTCCACTGATGCAGTTCTGAGGCTAACATCCCTGCTTTAAGCTATTGTCAGTGGGCAGGAGTTTGCACGGCCACTCTGACCAGTATTCAGTGAGCTGCAATGAACCATTCTATCATAACCAGCAACTACAGCAATTTTTAGATTTATGTTTTTTTGTTCTCCCTTGAGCCTTTGGTTATTCATGACCCTGTCACTAACTCACTGCTTAATCTTATGGGTTCCCAGTTCTGCCAAGGCTTGCTGGAGATGCTCCGACCCACTTTTCTAAACTTAGCAAAAAAGTAAGGAAATTTTTGTTTAGTCGATAACTTAATCATTGTAACAATGCTTCTTGGCAAAAATCTTATACGATTGGAAAGCCTGTTTATTTCCACATTTGTAAGGAAGATGCCTTTGTGGGTTGAGCAGCAGAGCTGAGAGTGTGAATATCAGCCAGTGCCGTTGTGCTGGTCACTCTGGCATGAACAGCATGTCCAGGCTGATCCCACAAGGGGTCAGTGGGGTTGAGATCAGTGCTGCAGGCCGGCCATTCAATCCTCTTTACTTCCAAATTCTGGAGGCAGTCTCTGATAAACCCCACTCTGTGGGAGCAAGTGCTGTCATCTTGGAGGATAGAGTTCAGCCCCAGACCAGATTTGGCATGTTTTCCATCACTGCGACCCACAAATGCATTTTCCTTACAATCGTGGCACCACTTAAAGGGAAATAAGAAGGCTGCCCAACGGTATAAGACAAAGAAAGAAACCAAACAAACACAAATGTCCTTACTTTCTGTGCTTTCCAACAAGCCACAATCAGGTGCTGACTGTCCCCCATAGCCTAACATATCCCAACACCTCACAGGTGCTACTGTCAGGTGCCCATCCCTGTCATGGGTTTTAATGTTGTGACTGATCGGTATAAAACCACGCCCACTTTAAGGTGAGCGTCGTGTTAAAGACACTCAGCTCCTTACTTTAGCAAGGCCAGAAAGGCAGCTGGTTCCACATCTGGGAGCTCGATCTCCGTTGACGTGGTCGCCATTCCCCCGTTGAACATGGCATCAAACACTGCGCTGCCCACAGCCAGAACGAACCTGACAGCAGCAGAGACAGAGGCGGGGATAAAGTCGCTTGCAGAGCTGCTTGCAGAGCCTCTTCCCCCCCCTCTTAATCCTCTTACCTGTGTGCCGGTATCCTCTGAACTCCCATCCCCTTGCCCACTAAAAAATGAACGTCACTGAGCACTTCGTTGTTGAAGAGGAAAGCGAACCTCTCTTTCACTGTGCTCTTCGTTGCCTGCCAGTTGTACACTGGCTCTCGGTACACTAGCACGGAGGCGGCCGCCGGAGTGGCCGTCGGTGCCGCCGCCGGAGAGGCGTTTGACGCCGCGGTGCTTGCCATGTTGGACGCCGGAGAGGCCATTGCTCCGGCTGCCGCAGCACCTGCCGCAACGGGCTGCTGCAGGGAGTTCTGCGCAGTCGGTTGAGTTCCGGTCGAAACACCGTTGCCGTCTCCCCCTCCAGGCCCAAGCTGCGGGTTGGGCCGCCTCGCGGCTCCCTGCGGCCCCCCAGCTGCACCGACCCCTCCACCGTTGGATGCGGGCATGGAGAAAACACTGTTGCTGGGTTGGCTGTTTCCCAAAGGACCCGGACCAGAGAAACTGAGGCAAGGAGGCCTGCCGCTGTTGTCTCCAGCAGCCATCTTGAACCCAGAGTAGGCGTAAACAACACACTTCCTCTGTTTGTTTATTTCTAGCAGGCTCAACAGTCACATCTGCTTTTTGCTTCCCCCTAGCGTTTATCACGAGTACTGCAAGCTGTAATCTGCAACAGTGGGTATTTTTATTGTTTGCATAATACCTCGTTAAACCCCCACCCCACACGTGACTAAAAGTGACTTATTCAATAATCAGCAGTGGAGAACAATGGGAAAAGACGTAAAATGCTTTTTACACACAAGCGTGATACAAGAAAGAAAACAGTGCACAACCATGCAACTAAAACTAGTACAGAAAATGATCTGAAAGAACACAATATTATACTATACTTGTGAGAAGAATGTGGAATATTAATTAATATTAGTTAATATTGTAGCTGCCCAAGCAATTTATTTCTAAACAAGCCAACAGACAGTAGTGTGCAAAATCCTTGAGCCACACCTTATTTCTTTATATTTTGCTTCCAAGGGGCCAGACTTTCTTGTATGTGTACCTGGCCATTTTCAAAAGAATGCTGAATGTTGAATGAATCTGCAAACAAGGCAAAAGATAACACAGTCTGACAGGCATAAAATAGCATTTTTGCAGTGATAAGGTAATTCCAAAACAGCTATTAGCTGAAACCTTGGCATATCTGAGCACGGTGTACAGTGTGTCCTCAAAAACAGAAGATACAGAACAAGTAGGATAAAAAGACGTATAGGCTTATAAAAATATAACACATATATATATATATATATAAACACATATAGATATATAGATATATGCAAAGGGTGAGGTGTGCCAAATCACAAACTGGTCTGAAAGGTATGTTGGGGGTTCATCCACCAGGCACTACCATCTGTAAAGTGTCTGACTGCCAGTAACTTCATTTTTCAGTATGAAAGTGATCTCAAACACACTGACAACACAGTGAACGCAAACCTGGATAAAGAAAAACACACAATAGAATACTATCAGTCATTGACTGGCCTCCCCAGAGTCAGACCTCAACACTGCTGAAGCAGTGTGGGATCATGTTGACAGAGAAAGGAACAAAAGGCAGCCAGAATTTATGTTTTGTTATATGGATCCACTTATCTGTCTTTTTAAATTGACAGATTTGACAGATAAGTTGATTTATATCACGTGCATGTGCACCAATAATAATTAAGTTTCACAAGACTCAAAATAATGATGATAATAGCTTTTTTGGATATTTGCTTTATGAGCAGCTGTTCAGACCACAACATTTTTTATCACCTTTAACTATTTCATGTATATACTCTTGCACATTAGCTGTCACTTGGCACCGTCTATATTTCATCTTACTGTCTCTTAGTGTTACTCAACTGAGTCTATGTTTTGCAGTCTTTGCATTTCACCACTTTTACCATCTTCCTTGCTTGTCAACCTTTGACGAACCCATGAGATGCATGTTTGATAGCGCCTATTCCACAGCAGAGCCCTTTGTACTGTCTCCATCTCCATTGTGACACTTTCTTTGTCGGTCTGGCAAAAAACAAAACAAAACAAAGAGATTATAGCCAATGTTGTAGGGCTTTATCCACCTATAACACTGGTGAAAGATTTAATGAATAGTCTACTCTTGACACTTACTGTTTTCTGTGTATTTGGGCTGTCACCTGCATTGATGATTGATAATATGTTAGTAAATAGATATTGATATCAGATTTAAATTTGGTCCCATGTTTCCTGCAAGTTAGTTTGTTTCAGCTGACACTTCATTGTGTCAGCTTTCTTTATCAGGTCATCGGGTGTCTTGCCCTTTTTGCACGTTTTTGTAAACATGTAGTTATTCTCTCCACCTTTCTTTAGCTTCATATATTTTCAGAAAACAACAAAGGAACACAGAATGAACAAAGTTACAGGGGTTAGTTTAAGATGTGACCGCCATGATAATGGTGAAATTAATGCTTATTTGGTGTCGTGTAAGAACAGAAATGACATTGTTAACAATAAATCAAGTTCTTCTTCTTCTTCTTCTTATGGCTGGTCCCTTTAGGGGTTGTAACATCAGATCATCTTCCTCAGTTTCATCCAGTATTGTCCGATATATCCACTGTATCTCTTTTGCACATGTCCAAACTTGGCTCTCTAACTTTCATAAAACATATTTTTGTTTGTCATTACTCTTTTATTTGAAGTATAGGTCTTTGAATATGTGCTGGGCTTGTTCTCATGGATGCACAGGAGTGGAACAATGAAACTGTAGTCAAAGAGTACAATGCTGTATTTGAATAGTCCTGAAACTGTAGAAAGACTTCCTGGGAATGTTAGACCAGATGCTTTGGATGTGGACCTACGCTTAGAGTAATAACAAAACACTTTTGGAAGAGTTGCATCTGAACAAACTTGCATCAGGACCACACCTTGGAACCATGAACTACTGGTTTTAGGCCATCTGTTGAGCACTGGATCAAATTCTACAACAGGATGCAAACTTCAACAACCTGACTGAAAAGGCGTTAAGAGCACTATCAAATTCCTCAAACTCCAACTGCAACAAGGATGGGCCAAATTTCCTCCACAAGGATGCGAGAGGCTGATAAAGTCATACAGAAAATGATTACAAGTTATTGCTTCTAAAAGGCTTCTACGACCTACTGCATCATGGGTGTGCATAGTTTCTCACAACCTGCTTCTTCTTTCTTTAAATATTGATGTTATTGATCATCTCAGGTAGTATTTAGCTAACTTAAAGACTAGATCATTTTTAGTACTTCCTGATGTTTAAGAGCTTAGAAATAACAATGTATGATAGGGTGCACTTTCTTTTTTACGAAGAGGGTACAATGACCTCCTGAATATTTTTAGCAGATACTGCAGTGATGCTTTTGGGGGCTGCAGGAACTGACAGTTATACAGTGAAACTCTATTTTCAGACTGATTTCTGAACATGGTAGTGGATCTGCTGTGAAACCCCTATCAACACACCGAAAAGAGGACTAAGTTAAAGGGTTAAGTGCTATTGGATGGGATTAGATTATTTACTCCATCACTGGGTGTATTTTCCATTTACATTACTTAAAAAAGAAGAAGAAGAAGAAGAAAAGACAATGGATGCTAACTTGCTAAATGAAAGCGCCACCTGATGTTGCAGGTATAATCCAGCCTTGGATGTGAACTGAGAAAAATACTGGACAACTTTCTCTCTGAAGCAGTGAATGGAAATTCCTGGTCGCCATATTGTTCATTGAGTACATTACATCAGCCAAAACGATATTATTAATTACCCCACCTTCCCGCCTCCCCTTCTGGCTGCTACTCATCACCCGTGACGTCAGGGCGGCACGGCGCGGGGGAGCTGTCCTCGCGCGGAGGGTGCTACTGCTGAAACAAGATGGCTGTGCGCGCAGGAGGAGCAGCGGCGGCGGAGGAGAGCTGAGGCAATGCAGAGGAGGAAGCAGAGGAGGGGGGGCGAGGAATTCACTTCTGTGTGTCTTTCTTGTCCTGCCAAAAGAGCAACAGCCCCACAGAGGAGGAGACGACACGCTTCCGAGATGGTGCTGATTTGTTTCCGTTACCTTTTACGGTAACGGTTTTTAACGGGGCTTTTTTATTTTTTTTTTTTTAACAACGGACTGACCAAACAAATCACGGAGCGCTGAGTAGAGGACAGCCGGGGACGCTCAACACCGCTACCAGAGATGTCCCTGCTGTGTGTGGGAGGTAAGAGGGGAAATGAAAGAGGCCGTGAAAGCCTGCGTGTTTCATGTTATTGAAGTATCACTAACTGCACCAGCTGTCTGACAGAGCCTGCGGGCTATCAGCTCCCAGCAAAAGTGTGTGTGTATGTGTGTCCCGAGCTATTGTGCTGAATAGTCATTAAATCTTAGAGCAGAAACAGCACGTTTATTGCGTGGGGAACACCACTGGGATACTTTCAGCAGCACCGTGTGTGTTTGTTCAGCGCTGTCTGTGCTCACGTGTGTCTGACATGAAAAAAGAGCAGTTGTGACTGTTTGTAGTAGAAAGCATGAACGGGCTCTTTGACTTTCTGTAAGCCCGGGGAGAACCGCTGCTTCCTCTCCCGGCTCGCACTGTTGCGGTTGCCCGGTGTAAGCCTGCGTGTGTGTCATCCACTTCATTCATTCATGCGTGGGCAGTCCAAAGAGGAGGAGGAGGAGGAGGAGGAAGACGAGGAAAAGCCCCTGCCGCTGCCGCACCCCTCGCCTCCTCCTCCTCCTCCTCCGTTCACCGTGAGGGAATACTGGCTGTAGTCTGGAGGTGCGCGTCACTTCTGCGCGTTTTCCCTCAAGCGATGCGTCACCTCCTCCCACCAGACTCCCCGAAAGCACCTGATGCTGATACTGTTGCCTCTCCGCGCGATGAATAAGCATCTGCTGTGATTGCTCATAAGCTGGAACCTCCAGCTTCACATCCAGGGCGCGGTGAACGCACACGAGGAGAGGATGAGAGAGGCTGGGGGAGATCTTACAGAGAGACATGCGGTTGTTCTCAAGTGCGTTTTTGGCATAGTTTGATGATAGATTGGGGCTGAATCAGCAAAAACTTGCCACCTCAAAAAAAACAAACTGTTTAAAAATTGTAGTCAGTAGATGGAATTTAAGCAAAATTGGTGTTGAATAGCAAGTTGTCCTCTAAGAAAGTTCCAGCCAGGGTTCTCAATGTCTTGTAATGATTCATGTACATTGGTCTGGTCTTTAAGATGCCTTGAAACATGAAATGAAACTGAAGCTTTCAGTTTAAATTCATTCCAAAGTAATTTAATGGGTACCTGCTTTCTACCTTTTACATAGCATAAAGGTGACATGTAAAGAAAGCCCAGATGATCCTACATGCACATTTGCACTACTGAATTTTTACTTGACTATTGACTTTTATATCAATTCTCTAAAGCTGTGACTAATACAGCCTCTAAAACAGATCAAGGGCTGGGCTGTAGTATAGACATACAGTGTATGTGAGCTCTAGGCATCTGTCACAGATGTGTTAGTGGCAGCGTAAGGACAAAAGAGAAGTTAAGTGGTTTGTAAAGTCACCTTTGATATGCCAGGCCCATTATGGATGCCAGCCCACCACATCTTGTCCCACTGGGTCCACCCACTGACTGTTCCTGCTCTGAGTCAGTCCCAAGTGTCATTAAGACGCTAAACGTTATTCATTCATAAACACTGGCTGCGGCTGTCAGTGTTGTAGTCTACGAGACTTGGCAGCGGGCCCTTTTTCTGTTCCGCTTACATCATTCATGCTTACCTGACTGGAGCTATTTCTGGCCTCCACAGTACTTCATGCCTCTCGAATAGGCAGCATTTCTTTGGTGCATCTGCCGACCAAGCAGAATTCAGACACTGATACAGATTAACTCTGAAAAATTTGGCTTCTTTTTCTGCAGATATCCCACATACTGTACTCTGAAGTCCACTTATTCTCCCTGTCCTCTCGATTTGGACACTAAATCAGGGAACTGACACTGTCAGCAACTGCAGGGGCTGCTGCAGATCTCATGTATATGTGATCCTTCAGAATAAGGCACTGTCTGTCTGAGTCATGTCATCCCTCGTTTCTGTCACTGGATGGTTGAACTCAGCTCACCGACAATCTATTTTATATTCCCTGACAGTTCAAGTTGAGGCGTTTGCTTGATTCCCTGTTGAGTCTCTGTTTTCTTGGCAATCCGCTTATATCCATTAAGTTAGACTCTGCTGTGTCAGAGGTACTTCCTGAATGAAGTTTCTGCCTGAGGAAACTGGGCTGTGCAAAATTTACCATTGAGTATTTAAGATTGTGCCACATACCCTCTTTGTTAAAGGAAACCAGCTAGTTAGAAGTCATTTATTCACATGATGACTGTTGAAACATCTTTGACCTCACCCATAACCTACAGTTCAGACAAGGTAGTCATAAAATCTTAAGACCACAACTGTTAATCATGGTAGATGTATAGCATTTAATAATTCATGTCAATTAAGTTTTATTTATATCACAACAGCAGTCACCTCAAGGCACTGTATATTGAAAGGTAAAGGTGGTACAATAATAGAGAGAAAACACCAACAATCAGACGACCCCATATGAACAAGGACTTGGTGACAGTGGGAAGGAAAAACTCCCTTTTATTAGGAAAAAACCTCTGGGAGAACCAGGCTCAGGGAGGGGCAGCCATCTACTGTTGGGGGTGAGGGGAGGGAGACAGGACTAAGGACTACATTCTGGAAAGATTGACATATATCATGTTATATATTTCTAATGAAGTGTCGTCACTGATCTATGAGCCCGTCCTGATTTCTGGTACACCAATTGCATGAAAACTGCCAGCATGTCAGAGATACATACCAAAAAATAAATAAATAAAAAAAAAATCTAGCAATTGTTACCATGAGAGTGTTACTTGTTACTTAATGCCAGTTAATCCAATGTTAGAGTTCTTTTTCTGTGTGTGAGTTACCGCCATGTACAGTGAGCATGTGTCTGGGGTTGTGCTGACAGCTGAGTTGGCGTGCAGCTGTGATGAAATGTTGTTTGCAGAGTATTTCTCATCATAATGCTCGCTGTCAGAGAGATTTATGATTGCATGCTATCATTAAGCTTTAGCTTTCTGCCACTGAAAATCCAATTCACTTTTTATTGATCCTTCTTTTACGTACTGCTGCTTTTCCAGGGCCGTGTTAGTGTTGACATTAAAACACAGCAGGAGGCAGGCTCTGATGGGGTCTTCCCAAACAATGTAAAGATCTCATTTCTTTTTCTTGATGTAACATTGAATCAACAATTTGATTTTCTGCTGTGTCTTTTACAGACATCAAAAGGAAGCAGAGTCTCAGGGCAAAACAAAAACAAAAAAATCAATATTATTGCAAATATGATATCCCATTGTTTGGATATTTATTTGTGTTTACCAATAAGAATGGTGGTGGATCTTAACATTACTCTCATTGCTGCAGGTGTGCGCGAGCAAGCGTACACACCTGCTGATGTAACAGCGTGCCACTTGAGTTTTTGTGTGCGGCACGAAAGAAGCGAGAAATAGAAACATTTAAAAAAATAAAATAAAAGTGCTCTGCTGACTCAGAGCAGTTTTTATTTTATGGTGGTCGGTTTCTGTGTGGACAAGCCTTTGGAGAATATTGTGAAGTAATTTGTGAATTGGTGTTAAAATGGTTTTTGTTTTAAAGATCTGGTTGCATAATCCAGCGAGGCGTTTTATTAACATGTACACACACATGTAGTGTGGGGATCTGCATGGAGGAGAGCGAGTGGGTAGTGAAGCATTAAAAATGTATGGGCGTTACGTCAGGGCTGGTAAAAAGGTGCTGCAGAGAGAGAGAGAGAGAGGAGAGCCTGGGCTTTAACTGTATACTGAAAAATCGTGCGTGATGAAGGTGGAAATGTTCCCTTTGAAAGCTCGTACAATAAACCACAATCAAGCCATATAACTGAGCTCCTGCATTATGTTAAGGACTTCATAATTAAATCACTTGCTTTATATGTGCACTGTGTCTACTACTAGGGAATTAATAAAATTGAATAAACGCAATTAATAAAATTCGAGTTTGGTTTTCAGTTTAACCCTTTCCACCCTGCTAGTCCCTGTATCAGGATCATATACAAGCCCATTTTACCTAACACTCACACTCCAATTGATGCACCGGGGGTAGCTTGAGGTCCAGTATTTTGCCAAAGGGTATTTGGACATGCAGACTAGAGAAGCTGGGGATAGAGCCACCAGCTTTTCGATTAGTAGACAACCCGCTCTGTCTCCTGAGCCACAGCTATCATTGAGCAACACCACAGTGTTTTTAGTGAATACACCTTACTCATTTAACTTGGTGCGTGATGACTCAGAAGCAACACTGTGGTGCTTGATTTCTGTTGCATCAGATTCTGTAGAGTTGCAGCTCAGCAACAAAAGCACTACCTTTTAGGCTGAAGTAAAATTCTTAGAGCAGAAAAGTAGTGAAAATAAAAACAACAAAGTAAAACTAAGTGGGAAAGGAATTAAAAATGACTTGCTAAATGTATTTAAAAAATGGATAGAGTATCATTTGTCTGAGGCTGTTCATTGTTGTGTAATTGGAAAGCTCATTAAGTGTTTTCTGCATGTGTTCTTTCTCAGACTAAAAGGAAATGAAATGAATAGGATGCATTTTATGGGTTAATATGCTGTAGTGTTACTGCTTTAACCCATGAACTGAAATAAACCTGACATCTGAGCTCTATCGCGTCTGTGTATTTGCATGTAGATGTGCTATATTTGCAGTTTCTGTATCCCACACTGATGAAACTCAGCAGGACATCTGTGTTTTTCATGCGCTGTGTGTCCCTGTGGTTTGTCACTGCATCATTGCCAACTCGGCTGGAACTTATAAGGCAGAGCACCGAGTTCAAGTCTGGATCATTAAAATTTAGCTTCCCTGAGTCAAGACTTGTGCTATTTGTGTAGAATGTGGATGTTTGCTGTGCAGTCGTCACCAATTCCATCTGATTGGAAAGTATGCGTGGCTATTTTTTTTAAATCTGATAAAATGATTAATTTATGCAGTAATTTATTGTGATTTCATGTTCTGTGTGTTTTACTAAAACTCAACCTGTCATTTCTTATGCATCGCAAGCATCCCCATGTTGTCCGATTTCAGTGCAAAAGCTAAAAACAGAAGACGCATTAGCATGGCAACAGATGGTGTTCCTGTGTGTCACTGTGTCCCTCTCTGTGTTTTCACAGTGAAGAAAGCCAAGCTGGATGGACCCCAAGGTAAGACCTGGGATCCTGGAAGTAACATGAGGTGCAGGAGCAGAGACATAAGTCTTTAAAAAGACTGAGCACACATTGTAAAGTGAAAGAATAAAGGGATAGGAAATCTATTATTGTATAGGAATACAGTTGAAGAGAGGGGGGCTACCTTGTTGTTTTCCATTTTAAAACACCTATTTCTTCTTCCCTTTCTCCTCAACAGAGAAGTTCAACACTTACGTGACTCTAAAAGTACAAAATGTGAAGAGCACAACCATCGCTGTCAGGGGCAACCTGCCCAGCTGGGAGCAAGACTTCATGTTGTGAGTCCTTCGTCATCTTCTGACAAAGCTTCCTCTCTTTCTCCTTCTGTACTCTCCTCTCTCTAATTCCATTCTCTTTCCATCCTCCCATCACACTCTCAACTCCAACTACTTGAGTGCTTTCATGATATTTTCTTTTTTTTAACCTCAGCTTTTCTCCAGCCCTCTCCATTTTTTCAGTCCATCCCAAGTGCCCTTTATCCCTGTATTGTTTCAAATATCTCTTCCTCTCTGCCTACAACTGCCTCATGCTCTGTTTCATCCTCGATACTTCTGCCCATCTCATCCCTATTCTCAACCTTGGCTCCTTCCCAGCTCCTCTCTCCTCTCCTCTTCTCTGTCATTTCCTCTAAACACATCTCCTTGGTCTTCATTTTTTCAGCCTCTCCTCCTCATCCTCTCTGTATTTTATAGTTACCCCAGCACCCCTCACATTCACTCCTTGCATTAACAGTCTTTTTTCACTTTAAAATTAGTTTGTTTTGTCTTATTTTACTAAGGATGTAATTGGTGGTTTCAGCCACTAAAATATTACACAACACTGAGTATTTTTCATATAGAGTGATCCAGCGTGGTACTGACAGAGTGGCAGCATATGGGTGATAAATGGTGAGACTCACTTAGCATGTGGGATGCAGCAGGCAGGATTACTGCGGCGTCCTGTGCATCTGTATGATGGTCGGAGGCGTTGAGTGGTGTGCTGGGGTTGCATCAGTGAAGCTGCGTTATGTAATGTTTGGGCTGCAGAGAGCGCCTCATGCCCTCACTCAAACCGTCTTTAAATGACTGTGCCCCCTCAGTCACCACCATGAATCAAACAGGCACTTTTCTTAAAAGGAGTCACCACCGAGATGGGAAATCCACTCCCTCCATTTCTTAATTAAAGTTCCCACTTTCTCCCTCCAGGCATGCGATACAATCACCTCCTCCACTGCCTTCATCACATTCTTACCCTCCCTCCCCCTTTTTATGCCTCACTCTCTCTCTTTTTTTCTGTCCTGCTGTCTTGTAAATGTTTTATGGTAGAGTCGTTCAAGCTCACATCCCAAAGAAACATGTCTTAAATTTGTCATAGCGGAGCCCAAAAGTAATTACTGTGCATCTTGTGTGTGTAAGAGAGCTTGTGTTTGTTTAGCGTGGGAAAAGTATTCAGATTCATTACTTAAGTAAAACTACTTGTAAAACAAAGCAAAAGTCATTCAGTACACTAGAATTTAAAAATTCTTAAGTGTTCATGGCAAAATAGACTTATAGTAAGTATAAATTGTAGACCTACACTCACTGGCTGCTTTATTCAGTACACCTGCTGAACTGCTCATTGACAAAATATATTGAATCAGCTCATCACATGGCAGCAACTCAATACACTGAAGCATGTAGACATGATCAATATGACCTGCTGATGTTCAATGTGAGCATGAGAATGGGTGAGAAAGGTGATTTAAGAGACTTTGAAAGTGGCATGAAAGTGGTCTGTTGGTGTCAGAAGGGCTGGTGTGAGTATTTCACAAACTGCTGATCTACTGGGATTTTCCCACACAAGCATCTATAGGGTTTGCAGAGAATGAGCCTAAAAAGAAAAAAGCTGATGCTACAATTCACACAAGCTTGTCAAAACTTGACAACAGAAAATTGGAAAAATGTTGCCTTGTGCTGTAATAGTCTCAATTTCAGTTTAGGCTCATGATAGTAGCGCAGTGGTGTGGGGAATATTTTATTAGCACAGTTTTGGGTCCGTTAGTACCAACTGAGCATTGTTTAAACTCCACAGGCTACCTGTGTATTGTTGCTGGTCAGGTCCATCCCTTTATGACCACAGTATACCCATCCTCTGATGGCTGCTTCCAGCAGGACATCACACAATGTTGCAAAGCTCAAATCATCTCAAACTGGTTTCTTTAACATGACAATGAGTTCACTGTTCTTCAGTGACCTGCACAGTCACCAGATCTCTATCCACCTTTGGGATGTGGTGGAACAGGAGATTTACATCATCTCTGTGCAGTTGGCAAATCAGCAGCAACTGTGTGATGCTGAAGTATATCAGGCATACCTAAAAAAAAGTGGCTAGTGAGTGTATAATAATAGTTGTTATGCAAGAAAAATATTTTGTTTGACACTGATATGTGAAACGATGTGAAAGTGTACTAATTTATAGTTACACAACTGTGCCATTTAATCTACTAACACTGTTTTTTTTAATCTGTTAACAATGTTTTGCATTTTATAAGCTAATCATATGTTCCTAATGAAAAAGTACAGCGTTAGTTTCTTTAATGCTCTTAAAGTCTACAGATGCATGTAATAGTCAAACTCTTTGTCTGGATTTTGGACTTGAATTTTCTTTGTCTTCACAGTGAAATTAACCGCCTGGACCTGGGTCTGACAGTAGAGGTGTGGAACAAAGGATTAATCTGGGACACCATGGTTGGCACTGTGTGGATTCCACTTCACAGCATCCGGCAGTCCAATGAGGTTTGACACTAACTACGATCACAACTTTAGAAATAGCTGTCAAGTGGTGGTTGACGACTCTTCACTCAGTTTTATGTTTACGTAATGCAGGAAGGTCCAGGGGAGTGGCTCACACTGGACTCTCAGGTCATCATGGCTGATAATGAGATCTGTGGCACCAAAGATCCCACCCTCCACCTGGTTTTACTCGATACGCGCTTCGAACTGCCTCTAGGTGAGAAATCAATACTCACATCAAAACCAGAAACTGTCAGTTGGTGGGAAAAAATGAGAATTAGAAATTACAGGAAGTCATCAATCCTGTTGGCAACTGGGGGGATATGGAGCAAATAAATTATGTCTGTTGGTACGTTTTCACAGCAAACAGTGATAAATGAGGACCAATAATTTCTGACTGATTAATTAAGCTGACCTACTTTTCAATTCTATGTTTGAGAGGACGTCGTGTGCGGATGTGTGTCATGGAGGGCAGTGTTTGTGCACTTCTTTTCTCGATGATCACGCTGTGTTCCACTTAGCATTGATTAGGTGTCATTTTCATGCTGTTTCCCCTTCCTGTAGTCAATATTGCACACCTGACTCCACAGTTTGTGGACCTGACCTATTTATAGGGACTTGGCTTTAGACCTGTAAGTGGAGGAGGGCAATTTTCAATGTCACTGTATCCTAGTTAGACCAAAGTTTCCAATCTGGGTCAAAAATATTTATGGATGGCTTGTTATACTATACTTTGTCATCATTTGGGTCGACTTTCATTTGTGACATAGAACAAAACAGTTCTTATGCAGACAGTCCTGTGAAAAACTATTTTAAGTGCTTATTTAGGAGAAGCTCTGTTTTTGCTGTGTTTGTAACTGAGCCTTTCTTGCTGGTTGTCTGCAGATATCCCAGAGGATGAAGCACGGTACTGGGCCAAAAAACTGGAGCAGCTCAATGCCATGAGGGACCAAGATGTAAGCTGTTACTCAGTTTGATTTAATATCCCTACGGCACATCCGTACTTTTTAGGAACAAGCCAACATGATTAATTGGGGGAATATTTTGCAGTTTACAAGATGAAATCCAACATTTTCTCCACTTCTGTTTCATTATTTTTCAATTATCCTCACGGTCTCGGCTCCAGTACTCATATCAGGAGGAACAGGAACGCCCTCTGCGTGCGCCAGGAACCCAGTGCTGTAAGTAACCCGTCGCTGTTTTTACAAATCAGTTTGTGCTTAACAGGAGAATTATGTGTCTAGCTTCAGAGATGTAATTAGATTGTTTAAGCTCAGCGTGTGCATGGTGCGTATAACCACACGTGGGTTGTTGAGCATTAGATGGGGAAAAGGGCCCGGATATCTGCACTGTAAAGAGATCGATAGTGTTATCAGATATCCAGAGGCGAGCTCCTCCAGGATCCTCTGTGTTTCGACCATTAGCTCCGTCTGCAAGGCTTGCTGAGCCAGCTGTCTGGAAAGGCTTTCCGTTCACCACCTCCATCTTGGAAATTTGAAGTGTTTAATGGCACGGAATCATGTTTACGTTTTAACACCGGTATAATTCATAATCAATACTGACGCCCTCCTGTTTCACTGCAGGTAACTGGAGTCTGTGGGGAGACCAACAAAGTAAGTGTACATACACTCACACTTTCTAAATTGCTTTGACTCTGCAATCCATCATTAGATTTGAAATCAAGCAATATGATCGATGGAGCGCTGACTTTGAGCTTCAATTTGAGGTTGTTTTCTTGTAGTTGTATATATCGGGTGAACTGCGTTGGAGTCATTTTGATTTCAGCCACCGCTGTAAGCTGTGAGGCTATATTAAATTCCATTTGTGGTAGTCACAGCAGTACAAACTAATATCTACTTCCAGTAGCAGTGCTACTTGTTACTGCAGGTAATAAACAGACCTCTACGGCCTTGCTGGTAAACAAAAGTGACTTCAATGACAAAAAAGTTTACATATTATTTCAAGTAATTTGGGTGAACTGAATTTTAACATCAGTTACTGTTTTATTTATTTATTTTATACAGTGACTGAAAGACAAAAAATCAGCATCTCATTGTCCGGACATTCAAATCTACACAAAAAGTCTCCTTTGTCTCGCTTCCTTCCTGACTATCGCTTTCTCTCTCACTGTGATTAGCAGATGGTGTTATATAAGTGCCTTTCAGACTCACCCACACAACTGCAGCGATTCATCTCTCTTCACTCAGATTTAAAAAAAGGAAAAAGCAGGGAGTGGGGTGTGATGATGGAAGCTGAGCTGATGGAGAGGGGAGAAACAGGCAGAGAGAGAGAGACGTGGGGGGACACGTGGGGGACACGAAGTTTGATGCCTTTAATTAGTGTTTTTACATGCCCAGAGGGATGAAGATGAAGGTGCGAGCGGTGCAGTGGCTGCCTCCATCAGTGGCTTTCAGAGTGCAAAAGACGATGATGGATATTGATGAATGATTAATAGATAGCTGGTTTCCCTTTTGACTGCTTCAGCACTGTTCAAGTCTGTCATCACTTCCCTCTGGGATTTTTAATCTAATCCAATCTATGGACACCACAGAAAAGTAAAGCCTTCCCTCAGCAAGCAGCGTAGATTTACATTCGGCTGTGACGATGAGGGTGAGAGGGAACACGCTGATATTCGTCGTGTGTTTCATGTTTCACTTCACTTTGAATGGCCTGCAGTTTATGGGTGTAGCTGGGGTTCAGCGGCTCATCTTTAGTATCTGTAATTACCATAGTGTAAAAAATTGGTTTAGTGCTGATTAGAGCCTCTTATCTCTATACCACATGGCGGTTTCATTATTTTCATGGTAAATTATTCAGAATTTCTTCTTCCGGCTACAGCAAATTGTGAAGTTTTTTTTTTCTTACTATGAATGTGCTCCTCTGTAGATGAAGACCCAGATAGTGCTGTGGATGACAGAGACAGCGACTACCGCAGTGAAACCAGTAACAGCATCCCCCCTCCCTACTACAGCACATCCCAACCCAACGCCTCTGTCCACCAGTATCCTATCAGCCACCAGCACCGCAACTCCAGAAGCTTCTCTTACCCTCGCTCTGGCAACAGCCATGACCTCGACTACCACCATCAGAGGACTGTCAGGTGTGTTTCTGCTTTGGTGTAGGGGTGTCTGTCCCAACAGTACCATGCCTGGCAGATTAGATGTGATGTTTAGTTCAGCTATAACCAATTTTATCGCAGACGTTTTGATCTTCTATAGTAAGAAAAGGCACAGGTGGTATTAAAAAAAGTATTTTTCCAGGTGCCTCAATAAGCCACGACAATATGATAATGGCCTGCATGAACAATACCTGGCACCTAAGTGGAAACCAGCCATGAATCATTCATTAATTCATGTCCGCCTGTGCTTTTCCTGCTGTGACAAGTCAAAAAGTCCTGTTAATGACTCAGTACAGTTAATGAAATTGTGCAGTGTCTTTGGTGCATATGCAAGCCTTTCATTGGTTTTTTCAGACAAAAAGTTGCATCTCTTTCAGAGTTGTTTACAACACTGTTAGACCTCTCAACATTTACATATCTTCCACAGAGTTAGAATGAAAATATACATTCATCCACGTTCTGCTTTATGAATTATTCAGATGGCAATCTCATGGTCAATACTGCACATAAGATTAGCTGTCTCTGCGAGTGTATCGGACAGGGCAAGCTCCTCACATCCCCGCACATGCTTCTTCATCTCCTCCTCTGAGCTCTCTGCACTCGCTCCCTCTCTGCACTTCTGTTTTGTCACCGTGCTCACCATCCCTCCTCTCTTCATCGTCTGCCTCTCCCTCATTCATCCTTTTTCTTCTCTGTGCCTTTATTTTTTTTTTAATAGCCCCATTCATCAAATAGCATGAATACGTTTTCCCTGTTTGTTGCATTTCTGGATGCTTTTTTCTTTTTTCCTTTGTCAGCTTTCTCAGGGCCTCTTACCTTTCTGTTCTGCTCTATTTCTTGCTACTTGTCTGGTACTCTTGTATCCCTGGTGCTTTTCATTGATTAGCCATCAGCATTATTCAGGCGGCCTCGAGACATGTAGAAAAGGTATTTTGTTGAGCTGTCCAGCAGTGTATCGGCCATAAAGGGCTCTAATGCAGTGCTCTGTAAGCATTTTTAAGATAATAGTTCATAGAGGGACGGTAAACCATTTATTCTACATATGCCTAGATACTCACTAATATACATGCAATAATACCATAAATTAAAGTGTATGTATGTTTATTACAAAACTGTAAACCTTTTCTTAGTACCTTGGGTACTCACCAGGCAATGCTGTCTTGCATTTTTATATTTTTGTCTTCTCTTCTCTTCTCTTCTCTTCTCTTCTCTTCTCTTCTCTTCTCTTCTCTTCTCTTCTCTTCTCTTCTCTTCTCTTCTCTTCTCTTCTCTTCTCTTCTCTTCTCGTTTCCTCCCTCCAGTCCCACTGGGAGCTATGCATCATCTGCAGAGCTCAGCCGGTGCAGCAGTCAGCTGAGCGAGGAAGACTATGGTGGTGAGTACGGGGAGAGGGACCTTTACGATGAGAATGACTCCTACCATTCCTGTCACTCCTCCGTTAGCTACAGTAAAGGCTCTCCAGACTGGGACCCTGATGAGACCCAGGGGGCGTACAGCGATGAAGGTGGCTACAGCAAAGATGGAGGAGAAGAGGCTGCTCTGTATGAGGAGGATGACGGAGGACTGTTGTATGAAGGAGAAGAGGAAGGCCTCTATGAGGATGAGGAGATGATGTATGATGATGAGGATTTGTACAATTTGGATGGGACCCTCAGTGAGGACATGGAACCTCCCTTCACTCCCACTCCAACCTCAACTGCCCCTCCAGCACTTGATGTACCCAACTCCAGGCCCCCTCTAGAGAAGCAAAACTCCCTACACCAACAGCAGCCTCCTGCTCAACCCTCTAACCAGTCCAACCAGGCTCATTCTTCTGGTATGGCACCAACAACACAGCCCCCTTCTGGTCAACAAACAGCCCAACCGCCTAAACAACCCCAGACCCAAACACAACCCCAGCCGCAGCCAGCTCCTTCTGCCACGTCCTTCTTCTCCATGGCCAAACCTCTAACAGCTGCTGTCACAGGGTTGGCTTCCAGTTTCCTGTCTTCTGTCCCCACAGCCCAGCCAGCTCAGTCTCACCCTCCACCTTCAGCTGTATCTCAGCAAAACCATTCTGCTGCAGCTAACTCTGTCCCTCCATCTCACCCAGCCACTTTGGCTAACTCAGCCCCTGCTGCGTCCCAGCCCCCTTCCAAAGCAATGGGCCCTTCATCTGAGCAGACCCCGTCTAATCTCAATGATCCGGCGACCCAGTCAATGTCATTTGAAGACCAGGCACCCGTGGTTGAGGAGGAACCATGGCTAGAGCAGGAAACAATGCTGGAGAAGGAGGCCAGAACGCCTCCCGCACAGAATGAAGAGATGATTCCCACGGAGCAGAAAGAGGAGAATTTTGAAGAAAGCAGACCCGTGACCCCAGATGAGGAAAAAGAGATGCCACCTGAGAGGTAGGAGTGAAGGTTGAATAAATAAGATCAATTCACTGAATAAACAAAAAATAAACTAAATTGGGAGGGAAAAAAATCAGAGTGTGTCAGCTGAAAGGATCTTTGTGAAAACAACTTTTCAGCTGAAAACAACTTTTTTTCAGCTGAAAAAAGTCCAAAAAATGTTGTTGTTTTTTCTTTTAGTCCTCCAGTAACAGAGGAGCCCAAAGAGCCAGTTGATCCAGCAGTTAGAGCCAAAGAGAACTGGCACAGACTCTACAACAAGGTCTTAGAACAACTCCGGGAGGTAAGTGCACCATTTACTCCCAGTCTCAGCTCTGACCGAGCCACACCCTTCCAGCCTCACTGCAACAGTCCACTCAACTTCCTGAGCTGTGTGCCTGATTCAGCTCCACCCAGTGATATCAAAAATACACCTCAGTTCCAGAGACTCTAAAGTGTCTACCAGGTCTTTGAAATATGTATGCGCTATGCATTATTTATGTGCAGAGGCAGGGTACATACACTAACTTCTTGAGTTCTGTTTTGATAGTGTTTTATGCAGACTTAATGTGTTTCATATTCTATAATTGATACCTTTTTGGCTTCCTTAAAAATAAAAATACTTGGCAGGGAGCAAACTTCATATTTTAGCCTGGGTGCAGCTCCACACCACTGCTTGACAAGAACTGCATGACCTAGCCAGACACATTAAGTTTTGCTTGGTCGGTTTTCACTTGCATATTTTATTTATATATTATGTTGCTGTTCATTGCGTTTGAATTCAGTTGTGCAGAGAAATAATCACTTGCTTCGATGTTTATGTTGATGTGTGTCGCGTTATGTTTTTGTACATTTGGCTTCCTTCCCTTCTCTTTATTTTGATTTTTTTGTTTGTTTGTGCCAACCCGCTTTGTTTTCTTTCCAGTTTCATGTCATTGCCATAGTGACACTCACATGCACTTTGCTCGGCCATCATTGGAGCATGCTGACAGGTAGGTACAGCCTGAACGTGTTGCTTGAAAGACAGAAGGAAATGCGTCCTGCTGCATATCTATATAAACAGGCACCTTCGCGTCGTTCATTCATTTTTCACAACAATTTGACCTTTTTTTGTTGTATCTTTCAAGAGCTGAGCAGTTTGTAGATGAGCCATAAAATAATTGGCTTTCCAGAAACACCTTTGAATTGAAAGTTTACATAAATAAGGGTACTTTGCATAGCTCCATAATCCATAGTTATTTATTGAATAAGTGGTTCTTTTGGTTCTAAATTCTGCTGCCTATAGAGTAAATGCCTTTGTAAATGCCATTATCTTTGTTTCACAGCTGTACAAAGAGCACACTAACTCTGTAATTTTTACTGACCCACCCTCCTTCAAACAGTGATACAATAATGCAAAATGGGATGGGGTTTAAATGTGAAGAGTAGAGCACTTTCATAATCAGATAACTTTCATTATGGTGATGCAGCTGTATTCATGCAGCATATTAAAGGAAAAAAAAAAACCCTGTAGGGACAAACTTCAGATGTCTTTTTTCTTCTTTGACATTCCTCCTCTTTCTCTCTCAGGCTCGAGGAGAGACGTCCAACTCACTGTGGTTTGGTAAAGGAGGGTGAGTCGATTATGTTCTCTTACATGATGTTACATCAGACAGTGTTTCGGTTAGGTCAATTAATATATCAGCAATTTTACAAAGTACATGAGAAATTTGAAATATTATATAACTTTTTACAGGTAATAACTGTTTCCTTTCCTTTGAAATACCTAGACATTAAAGTGAAGCCACTCCATGACATTAACACAGTCTGAACCCTGAAATGTACAGTACATTGGCAAATATTGTTTATTTTTCCACAAAATTACCAAAAAATTATGCAGTAATAAAAATTACTAACAGAATAATTTGTCTCTTTTCCTGTAAATTTTCTCACACACTACCTAAATTTACTCATAATATAATTATTTCTTTGTTTCCTGACATGTTAGCCCTGTTATTCTAGTAAATTTACTCTTAAGTATTTGTAGGTTAATATATTTATTTTGTCATTTCAAGTAAAGTACATTAAAATTCAATTTAATTACTTGGGAAGTATGACAAAGTGTTACCTTAAATACAGTTAAAGTTATCCTCAGTTCATTGGTGAAAGAATCCTTTAGTGTTTTAGACTGACAATCCTTTTTTTAGCCCTGAAATGCTTTGTTCTGTTTTACTGAGGCTCATTCAGCTTCTGGCATTAAGCCAGTAAGCACTGAACAGCTCTGGGCTGCCCCGACTTGGCTGGCAGGTCGTTTGTAGATGAGGGAGACATCAGAGCTCAACTGAAGCTTCATGCTGAAGAAGTGCTAAGTTAGCCAAATAGAAACCCAGCAATTAAAGCTAGGTGTGTGGAGTGTCATGCCCACTATTTTATACAAAGCAGCCGCTGTAATTAAACTCCCCAGTCAAGTCCTTGAGAAGTCCTTGACTGGCTGAGCATTAAAAGGGACTGAGATAAATCCATCACCCTCTTTGTTCCAAATCTCAAATTTATAGTAAAGCATTTAGATGATAAAAATATAAATACTGATGAGTATATGCATAAAAATCTTACTGTTTATTGTTTAACTTACAGAATGGGAGGTGCACTATACAGTATTGACAGCATGCCCGACCTTCGCAAGAGAAAAGCCATTCCTCTAGTCAGAGATCTGGTGAGAACATCAACACACACGTGCACACACGTGGACACACACATATAATAAACCCCACACTAAGAAACATTTTTGTGTAGACACAATTGATTTCTGTCTACGATCTTTCCTCTGTCATTGATTTACTGTCTTTTATTTTGCGTTGTAGTTAGTTTTTCTTCCTCTGATCTTATGCATGATTGAACTTCTACTTTTCTACTTCACCTTTTTTTATAATCAAAAGTGAATTTACTCCACCTGTAGCCACTTTGATTGCTGTGTTTGATTTGCTGATAAATTAAATGCTGCATAGCAGTAAATAAGAGTTTAGGAAACATACTTCTTCACACAAAGATCATTTAGAGTCTGATAGCTCACTGTTTTAATATCCCTAACTTTGCTCACATCTGTTTTTGTCTCCTTCCACCCTGCTCCTGTGTTTAATCATTGCCTGATATCTTTAGGCGATGGTAAGTGTATTTTATTCATCAAAGAAATCAAATATTAGGATTGATGCAGTTGCTCCACACTTGCAAACATTTTTTTTGTTTGACGTCTCCTCCTCAGTCTCTGGTGCAGAACTCACGTAAAGCTGGAATCACCTCGGCCATGGCCTCCACTACTCTCGGCAATGAGGAGCTGGTAGGTTTTCCTCCACATGTTTCTTTGTCAGTTTTTTTTCAGGACCTTCAGAATTTAATAAATAGCTGGACTTAAATGTGTGTTTCTTTTCTCTGTGGCACTTGCAGAAGATTCATGTTTATAAAAAGACCCTGCAGGCTCTGATCTACCCCATCTCCTCCACTACACCACACAACTTTGAGGTGTGGACAGCTACCACTCCCACCTATTGCTATGAATGTGAGGGACTACTGTGGGGCATCGCACGTCAAGGCATGCGCTGCTCAGAGTGCGGTGTCAAATGCCACGAAAAGTGCCAGGATCTGCTCAATGCCGACTGTTTGCAGAGTAAGGCCACACAGATTTTGGCACTCGTGCGGACAGGCATAAAACATACACATCTTTCTCATGCGCATCTGCACACACCCAAACTGTTTTAGCTCCTCCTGTGTATCCTTCTGCCCGATTGACATCCCATTATTCTTGTCCTCTATCCACTCTCACATTCTCCTCCCTCTTCCTTTCCAATTTATCTCCTGAGTAATG
This sequence comes from Oreochromis aureus, assembly GCF_013358895.1. Classification (NCBI taxonomy): domain Eukaryota; kingdom Metazoa; phylum Chordata; class Actinopteri; order Cichliformes; family Cichlidae; genus Oreochromis; species Oreochromis aureus. The sequence continues at coordinate 12,952,686 of NC_052959.1, forward strand.
TGCTGTCATACCCCTGCCCTTTTTCGCTCTCCCTTCTACCCATAGGCTTTGTATCCATACTGCTTTGTCTAATTTAGTTTCACAAAAAGTGACTTATCCAGTTCCCATACTCATCTTAGAGTCAGTCTAGACGATGCATAATTCATTTCTTCTGAGTCCAAAGATTCTTGTAAGATCTTGATCCTGGAAACATGTGTTGATCTTTTTACAGTTACTTGACTATCTTGTTTTTCCAGAGTAGATCAATGGTTAAGTGGAGTCAGTCTTTGTCATTGTTTGAGGGAATTTAGGGGTTTGACTCCTGGCCAAGAAATGTCTTTCTAAATTGATCTGATGCTATCTTAACTTGGTGCCCAGTTTTAAGGAAATATATTGCAGTGAATCAGATATATTCCCTTCTCAATATATTCACTCTATCAGCTATTTGTTGTGCATCCCTTCATTCATTTTTTTTCCCTGTCTATTCAGGAGCTGCAGAGAAGAGCTCCAAGCATGGCGCAGAGGACCGGACCCAGAACATCATCATGGTCCTAAAGGATCGCATGAAGATCAGAGAGAGGAATAAGCCAGAGATCTTTGAGCTAATCCAGGAAGTGTTTGCCCTCGACAAAGCAACGCATGCCATGCACATGAAACAGATCAAGCAAAGTGTGCTTGATGGGACCTCCAAATGGTCAGCAAAAATCAGCATCACAGGTACATTTGACTTTACATTTATATATTTATCTGGAATAATTGTTGAAGGATAGTGGGACACATGTTTGGAGATGTAAAGCACATAGATGCAAGTTTGATTTTTATTTTCAAAAGCTGTTTTTTCTTTTTCTTTCTTTTGTAAGAGAGTTGAAAAGATGTTTATATACATGTACCTTTGTCTCTCGCCTCTTGCTCAGTGGTGTGTGCCCAGGGCCTTCAGGCTAAAGATAAAACAGGCTCCAGCGACCCTTATGTAACTGTTCAAGTTGGAAAAACCAAGAAGAGGACAAAGACTATCTATGGGAACCTCAACCCTGTCTGGGAAGAGAGCTTCCACTTGTGAGTCCACTAGAAAGCCTATTATAAAAGTTTCAAATGCAAATGATATCTTATTAAAAGTTGTTGAAAATTCAATTTTTATATTTTTATGTCTCTACAACTAACGCAGTAGTTGTAGTGTATTTGCACTAATTTCCCCCGCCCTTTCTGTATTACAGTTGTCAACTTTTTATGTTTTCCACCCGTTTGTCCCCCTTCTTCATCCAGTGAATGCCACAACTCATCTGACCGCATCAAGGTCCGTGTGTGGGATGAAGACGATGACATCAAGTCTCGCGTGAAACAGAGGTTCAAACGTGAGAGCGATGACTTCCTGGGTCAAACCATCATCGAAGTCCGCACTCTGAGCGGGGAGATGGACGTCTGGTACAATCTAGGTGAGTTTTTGTGGGACAGGAGAAGAGGCTGAAAAGGGGATAGTGAGTTAGAGATGAATGAGAAGATCAACAAGGCAGTAAGAAATAACAGATAATTGAAGTGCTTGTCTGTTGTAGATAGGAGAAATTTTAGCCAACAAAGGGGACATATCTTACTTTCTCGTGACAGACAAGAGAACAGACAAGTCTGCTGTGTCTGGAGCAATTCGGATGCACATAAGTGTGGAGATCAAAGGAGAGGAGACGGTGGCTCCTTACCATGTCCAGTACACCTGTCTGCATGAGGTCAAGTCTGCACAGACATGTGGTGGAAATCCTATTATATTTTAATTATTTATTATATCAGATCCAGTCAGTTTACTTGTGGGTGTCACACAGTTTACACAGACATAAATGGGCACATTTAGGTCTAATACTATCATTTTATCCTGCTAATTGCTATTTAACAGCCAGCGATAATGTAAACATTTTTATAGCTTAGTACATAAAATCGCCCTTACTTCCTCTTTGTATGTGTTCAGCATTTGTTCCAGTACACAACTGAGGAGCAAAATGGCGGTGTGGTAAAGATTCCCGACGCCAAAGGAGATGATGCCTGGAAGGTGTACTTTGATGAAACGGCTCAGGAGATCGTTGATGAGTTTGCCATGAGATACGGAGTGGAGTCCATCTACCAGGCCATGACGTTAGTATCCCAAACAGAACCACGAGAGCCAAATTTAAATGTTTGAAATGTGAAGCGCTGACATGCTAATAAATGGTTTCATGAAGCACACAGTACAGCTAAATCTTGACCACACAGTGTATTTTCTTATTGTTCAATGCAGGAATATGAGATGAGATGAGAAGTAAATGTACTAAATCTTTGCCTTTTTACCACATCCACCCCACAGCCACTTTGCCTGCTTGTCATCGAAGTACATGTGCCCAGGAGTGCCAGCCGTGATGAGCACACTACTTGCCAACATCAATGCTTACTACGCCCACACCACCCAGTCCTCCAACAATGTTTCAGCCTCAGACAGATTTGCTGCATCAAACTTTGGAGTGAGTCCCTGAAAGATTTTGACCTTTCTTATATGTGACTATACGCACATGAGACACTTTATTAGGTATGCATTGCTAGTACCAGTTTTGACATCATTTTGCCTTCAGAACTGCTTTAATTTGTCATGGCACAAATTCAACAGTGTACTGGCAACATTCCTCAGAGATTTTGGTCCATACATAATAATGATGTTATCTGTTGACTGTGGAGGCCATCTGGGTGCAGCGAACTCATTATCATGTTAAGAAACCAGTTTGAGATGATTTTAGCTTTGCGACACGGTGCGCAGTTAGAAAAGGATGGATATGCTGAGCAACAGTACTTGGATAGGCTGTGGTGTTTAAATGAAATTCAGTTGGCAGGAGGACCCCAGAGTGTACCAAGAAAATATCACCCACACCATTACACCTCCACCAACAGCCCGAACCGTTGATAAAGGCAGGATGGATCCATGCTTTCATGTTGTTTACACCAAATTCTGAGATTACCATCTGAATGTTGCAGCAGAAATCAGGTCTCATCAGACCAGACAGTGTTTTTTCAACCTCTGATTGTCCAATTTTGGTGAGTTTGTGTGAACTGTAGTTTCAGTTTCCTGTCTGTAGCTGACATGAGAGCCACCCGATGTGATCTTCTGCTGCTGCAGCCCATCTGCTTCGAGGCTCAACATGTTGTGTTTTCAGAGATGCTTTACTGTGTGTTTATTTGAGTCACTGTGGCCTTCCTATCAACTCAAAGCAGTCTGCTCATTCCCCTCCAACCTCTGGGATCAGTAAGGCGTTTTCATCCAGAAAACTGCTTCTCACCAGATATTTTCCCGTTTTTATACCATTCTCTGTAAACCCTGGAGATGGTTGTGTGGGAAAATCCCAGTAGTATTGGCTGATTAGATATTTGCGTTAACGAGCAGTTGAACAGGTGTACCTAACAAAGTGGTCAGTGAGTGTATAGTGTAAGAGGAATTATATGATAATTTAAAAGTCCTATGAGAAATAAGATAACATCTTGCTTAAACACCCTAAAAAAGGACGTTAAATGTGTCGCTGCCTACTTTGTTGTTGTAACTTGTAATGAGCTGAACATCATCAGATCCATCTTAACTTTGTTTAGTCAAATGGTTACAAATAATCCTCCAGTCGTGTTACGTTTTTGCATTTTTTTTGTAGAAGGAGAGGTTTGTCAAACTGCTGGATCAGCTGCACAACTCACTGAGAATTGACTTGTCCATGTATCGGGTAATTACTTCTCTTATTTCTTTTAGAAAATGTGCTGAACAATTTCATTCTTAATTACACGCAGCTTACATAGTATCACAAGTGTTCCTGTTTGTCAGTCTCTTGCTCCCGAGTGCATGCATCGTTTAAATAAGAAATAGCATGCTTTTAAGCTACTTTGACATGTTATATTTTTAAATTTGCTCTGTTTGTGTTTTTAGAATAACTTTCCTGCCAGCAGTCCTGAAAGACTGCAAGACCTCAAGTCTACTGTTGACCTTTTGACTAGTATCACTTTTTTTAGGATGAAGGTAAGAATTTTCTTTGCTTTTCTTTTTTCTTTCCTCTTTTTTCCTTCTAAACACAGTATAAATGTCAGTACTTTCTAGAAGCAGCCTGAGGCACAAACTGAGAATCAGCCTCATCAGCATAACCCTACATAAACTTAAGCTATTAGCATGAAGCACTGTTATATGTGTGCGTGCGCTCATTTTTGTGTGGCTGCTACTGTACACGGGTGCCATTTATGCAGCTCAGTGAGTTTACGGTTAAATTCCCAGTGAGAAAACCCTCCTGATGACGCTGTGTGTGCCTGGTAAATGTTTTGAGGTGTTTTCAGTTCAGCAATATGCTCTGTAATATTTGTTTTCAGGTCCAGGAGCTGCAGAGTCCCCCAAGGGCAAGTCAGGTGGTTAAGGATTGTGTAAAAGCCTGTCTCAACTCCACCTACGAATACATTTTCAACAACTGCCATGACCTCTACAACAGGGAATATCAGACAGACCCTGTGAGTGTGCCTCTGTTTTTGCGTACAGACGCTGCTGTTGCAGTTTTAAGGCCTTTACAGTGAAAGAAACCTTTCTCATTTCAGTCAAAAGCTGTCCCTCCAGATGAGCAGGGTCCCAGCATCAAGAACCTGGACTTCTGGTCAAAACTCATCACCCTTATTGTGTCCATCATAGAGGAGGACAAAAACTCGTACACTCCTTGCCTTAATCAGTGAGTGTGTGCTTATAAGATTTGTCTGACTCTACGTAGTTATTATACACAGGCAATGCTGAAATATCAAGGCTAGTCTATGAAAGGCAGTCAACACGATGCATAATTCTTTTCTTCTGAGTCCAAAGATTCTTGTAAGGACTGACTAGTCTATGAAAGGCTTTATTATTTTTAAAAAAAAGTGAGACAGTAGAATATGGGTGGTGGGTGTGATGGTACAAAAAAGGAACAAAAAGGGAAACAGAAATTGTTATGAGACACAAATAGCATCCTTTCAGCACAAAATTCAAAGAGAGCACAATATCTAAGAAATCAAACAGCTGTACAGTATCAACTCTATTATGTAACTGTGCTTGCAGCAGTCCCTTAGTTTATGTTCATAAAATAACTCCTGCAGCTTTGCTGGTTGTGTATTTTTAATATTTTAGTAGAAATTTAAATAAACACATAGCTTTTTTTGGGAGGAAGAAAACTGAGAATAATAGTATCTTGATAATTTCATATTCTCTCTGTGGTGGATTTCTCTCTGCTGGCAGCTGAAAACATGCTGTGAAAGCACTGATGGAGTTACACAAGAAAGAGCCTGGGCTGTCTTGTTAAATAATAGAGCACCATTACTGAATATGGAGCTGGATTTAGTCCTGAGCACTGTGATGTCTCCTTCAGGTTTCCCCAGGAACTCAATGTGGGCAAGATCAGCGCTGAAGTCATGTGGAACATGTTTGCACAAGATATGAAGTACGCTATGGAGGGTAAGTGTTCAGGGTGATGAGATGGGAGTGATGGGCTTTTTTTATTTTGGAAATTTTGCGTGTAATTTTCTTCACCCGTTCTTCCACTTTGATATTCAGAGCATGAGAAGCATCGCCTGTGCAAAAGTGCAGATTATATGAATTTGCACTTCAAGGTGAAGTGGCTCTATAATGAGTACTGCAAAGACCTTCCCACTTTCCAGAAGCACGTACCTGAATATCCAGCGTGAGTATTTTTCTATAGCACCGCACGCTTTTCCTGAAACATTTACCGCCGTGGCATAAAGATTTATGTTGCCCTTTATCATTCTGTGTTGTGCAGCTGGTTTGAGCCATTTGTCATCATGTGGTTGGACGAGAATGAGGAAGTGTCCAGAGATTTTCTCCACGGGGCTCTCGAGAGGGACAAAAAAGATGGGGTAACTGTTTTCAGACATGATCTTAGGTTATGTATAATCAGATTTTCAGGTGTTGCTGTAGTTAAATCCTCATATGTATCTGTTTTAAATACTGACATATGCATAAAACCTCATAAGATTACACCCAAAATGTCAAACATTATGAGATGCAGTTTTATGCCTGCCTTATTTCCCATTTTAAGGAATAGTTAAACTTTTTGGGAACTACAAAATTATGGAGAAAAATGTTGAACAATCACATTCTGTTGAGACAGCAGCTGAATACATAGTGAAAACTTAAATGAGGCCCATCACCTGAAGGCAAATCCCCCCCGAAAAATGTATTCATGCAATTTTCATGCAAATTCTGGAATTTCTCATCATCTCTCCGACTCAGTGCATCCCAAACTAAGAAGAAAGGGTTGAATGCCTCAAGGGAGTCAATAATGGCTCGATACTGACTCAATACCAAAGTGAAAAAATGCCTCACTGCGGAACAGAGCACCAGTCAGTGCACACATACACACACACACACACATAAGTACCATGCACCATCTCACACTCTCAGTCTCGCTCACACCAAAAAGTCGATACAAAGCAGCTGAAGAGTCTCCCAGCTCATATGTCAGGGATCCTTTGGGTCCAATTACTGTCACCAGAGGCGGCTTCTGCTTTCCTGTGTCAGCAAAAAACCGATCCCCAGGCTCCGGCGCTTACCATAACATTATTCACTTCTTGGCTAATGGCTGGGCTGTTAATGAGGGACTTGTTTCCCATCATGCCCCTCTGATCGCCTTGATCACCCTGATCCAAAAGATTTTAGAAGAACTTCTTTTAAATGCAGTCACAGGAAGCTGAAGAGGGGTCAGCTCCATTGTTCCAGATGTGAATTTCTCCCGTTGGTGGCCATCAGGGGAATCGAGCCCTGTCTGTGTTAGTGTCAGTGCTCAGATCGATGTGCTGTACCGCTTGCTTCTAATACTTCTCCTGCTCTTTCTTGTTGATCAACAGTTCCAGGTAACGTCAGAGCATGCTCTGTTCTCCTGCTCAGTGGTGGACGTGTTCTCTCAGCTCAATCAGAGCTTTGAAATCATCCGTAAACTGGAGTGTCCCGACCCTCAGATCGTTGGAAACTACATGAAGAGATTCGCTAAGGTGACTTTCACCGACTAAATCTCTCACAGAGTGTTTCCCCACTGTCATATATGTCTAACTATTACTATTTTATTTTTTTAGACGATTGGCAATGTCCTGCTGTCTTATGCTGACATCATAGCAAAGGACTTTCCAAATCATGTCAAGAAAGAGAAAGTGGTAAGCGTGGAAAAAGTGTGGAGCTCGAACTGCATTTTATGTTCTACACTGATTGCTGTAAATGGTCAAGTTGATTAATTTGAACATAATAAACTGTTCCTCAGTGTAATAGCTGTGCCCAGGTTGCAGCTCTCAAAGTGAATTAGGGCTGTGTAATTAGCTGAATGTGATATAAGGTTGGGGAAACGTGGGCTGCACTCCCAGAGAGACTAGGAACCCCGTGTTTGGTGCACATGCAGCTATAGGTTAATTGGATACTCAAAATTGAAAACTCTGGTTGCCTCTTGCTACCCTGCATCACCAAGAGTGCTTTCACAGACAAGGCAATAAAAAAGTTGAGGACTAACCTTGATTGATTACAATAAAAAGCCAGGAGCAGACAGAGGACGGGGATGGAGAGAGGGGGTGAAAGAGACAAAAGTGTGTGTAATGATTTTTCTCCTTCTCCCGTCAGCCATGTATCATAATCAATAACATCCAGCAGCTCAGAGTTCAGCTGGAGAAGATGTTTGAGGCCATGGGAGGCAAAGATGTGAGTTTCCAAACAGTCTGTTTTCATTTTGGTTGTTCTCATGTGACCCGGCTGTTGCACTCAACACATCTGTTTTCATCCAGCTCAATGTGGAGGCCAGCGACTTCCTGAAAGAGCTGCAGAACAAACTGAATAGCGTCATGGATGACCTCAGCCGCATCTTTGCAGTCAGGTGTGTGCGTCTGTTTGTCACAATGAAACCACAGCTGCTTTAACACACACTTAGAAAAATATTTGTGGCCCAAAAAAGCTGATTTTAAGTAATTGAATTGCTGCAAAATCTTTCATGTAATCTTGTTACATAAGTACAAAATGTTAAATTTTATGAAATCTAGTCAAATTAACTGTACTTGGTTGGTATACAGTCGGTTTATACCAAGTATATTTTCCTTAATGATTAATAATCTGAATAAATAATCTTTAGATTTTCTTTATTTCAGTTACATTTTATTCAAAATTATTCCATCATGTTCATGAGGGCAAAGAATAATTTTTTGAGTCCATTTCATTTGAATATTTCCATACGATGATATAGTTTCCAGCCGCAGATCGAGGATAACGTGAGGCAAATGGGGGACATCCTAGCCCAGGTCAAAGGTCAGACTGTCCCAGCAAATGGCAGTGTAGTGCAGGAAGCTGACAATGTCCTGCAACCCATCATGGACTTCCTGGACAGCAAGTAAGTCTCCGCATGGACTATCAATAAAGTTTAAAAAAACAACTTAAATTTGTCTCAAGAGTTGGCATCAAATGTTGAGATTTCTTGACCTTACCTAGAAAATCAGAAAAAATTACTTTTTATTGATTTTTTTAATATATATGGCCACATGAAAAATTCCAATATTTTGCACAATAAGTCTTTCATAGAGAAAAAGGATTGCTATTAAACCCCCCCAGAAAAGTTTTGCTCCAAGTCCAGCAATGCCACTGCTAACAAAAAAAAAAAAAGAGAGATCACTTTTATTTTGAAAAACCCTAGCCAAATGCCCCAAACAAGGGTCATGTCTATTTTTTCCCTGTGGCTGTATCTAATGATCAAAATGAATAAAAAGAAATGACACCCATGACTGAAAACATGTTTTAAGCTGCTTTTGTGTGTGTTGAGAGATTCTGTGTTCTTTGTGTTTTAGCTTATCACTGTTTGCTAAGATCTGTGAGAAGACGGTCCTGAAGAGAGTGCTGAAGGAGCTGTGGAAGCTGGTGATGAACACGATGGAAAAAACAATCGTGCTTCCGACACTTACTGACCAGACGGTACGTGTTTTAAAAAAGACAGCCCCCCCACCCTGGATATTTTCACCCTTTTCTTCTTTAGTGTTTTTCTTTGCTGCGTTACCCTGGATTTGTACATTAACCCATCTATCCTGCCGTTTCCCCATTCTCGCTCTTGTTCTTGTTCATCCTTTCATAGGTGATTGTAAGTATATGTGCAGCCTTTTTAAGCATGAAGAAACACTCTTCTTTTTTCAAACAGGGATCTTAACTTCACTCTTCATAGCCTTTGTCACTTTTTTCTATGTGGATACAGTGCATCAGTTCAAAAACTCAGTTCAGATGGCAGCACAGTGCACCAGAGGCAGCGTTACGTGACAATGAGTCCCTGCAGTACTGTTGACTGCACACTTAAGCACTTAAACTATAATCCTCCTTGCTGTTGAGAACTTTCCAAAGATGTGCTTTGTTTGTTTAGAAGGTAATTTTCACTCAAATCAACGTTACTAAAGTGCATAAACCAGCATAAAATTTGGAGTTTGCTCACCTGTCACCTTGCAAATCTTCCTCACTGGCACATCTCAGAAAACTCCACTTGTTTCTTTTATCCGCTCACTCTGCGCCACCTGGTCTTTGTGTCTCTCCTCGACAGGGCACTCAGATGATCTTCAATGCTGCAAAGGAGTTGGGACAGCTTTCCAAGCTGAAGGTGATTAAAAATAGATGAGTGGAACAACAACATGTCTAAGAAATTGCGTTTATCGAATGTCAGCAGTACAGAATGACTCCTCTCTCCCTGTCCTGCAGGAACACATGGGCCGAGAGGAGGCCAAGGCTCTGACTCCTAAGCAGTGTGCGGTAATAGAGCTAGCGCTGGACACCATTAAGGTATGAGGAGGTGATCACATGTTTTTTAAGGCGGAACATATTTAGAATCTCCCTACTTACTATGGACACTGTGATCATGTCCATAGTAGTAAAGACTTGTCTTTAAATCAAAAACAGAAAAAAGAAGTATTCTCCATTCTTAATCAACCCACCTTAAATCTGACTCTTAATCACTGTTGCATCTGCCAGGTTTGACGCACATTTAGAGATCTTTGAATTACTTCTTCATTGCTCACAGACTGACAGCCGTGATGCACGCTACAAGGCAGTTTAGTCGCACTCGCTCACATTACACGCTCCGCTTAGAGCTCGCTGTGTCTGCCGTCTATCTGCCATTCAGTTATCCTCAATACGCGTGTCATGTCACATCTGTTACACAGCAATACTTCCACGCTGGCGGTGTTGGCCTGAAGAAAACATTTCTGGAAAAGAGTCCGGATCTGCAGTCTCTGCGCTACGCCCTGTCTCTGTACACGCAGGCCACAGACAAGCTCATCAGGAAGTTTGTCCTCTCGCAGAACGCTCAGGGTACGACTTCAATCTGAGTCACACACACACGGTCACAAGGTAGCTTCAAACAATTTCACACAAATAAGCTTTCAGATGTTCTCAAAGCGCTCAACTGCTTATTCTTTGTTACTGTGGTTTATGGAATTAAACAGGATTATGGGATTAAAAAGAATGACTTGCTTACAGTACAGAAAATGCTTAATTCACTGGTTGAGTGAGTTATGGAAGAAAAACTGCAAATTACTCTTTGCCTTTGCTTGTTTTAGATACAAAGTATATAAGTTTAAAAGTCTACAGATGGTTTGTAGGTCAGAGACATGTTTCTGGAAACCTTGCTGAGGGATACCTAATCCTTTAGGTGTCATACACATCAGGCAGTACGATTCTATAAACTGTTGGGTTGGAAAATGATATTCATGTGCAGATGAACTTGTGTGAGCTTGTTCTTTTAATACTAACTTCCTTTCATTTCCCCTCAGTCCATGGAGGAAAAGGGATCAGGTGCACAGCGAACGAAGACACACCACCAGAAAAAGGTACAAGTCTGCAGTGTTATGTAACGTCTGCATGTCCCCCAGGGCAAACCCGCAGCACTCAAGCTTCTGCTCAGATACATTTGTGATCAAACTGTCAGGAACCCTAGATAACCTGACTGCGAGCAGTGTTCGCTTTGGGCACAGCTCAGATCTCACTCTGCTCTCTCTCTTCTTTTTAGCTCTTTTCTTGATTAAAGTACATGCCCAGTTATGAAAGATGAAGCCTGCCACATTACAGTATGCATACCCTGCGTGCTGCATGAGACACAGAAACATGATGTTTAAGCCATGTCGTGGTAGCTAATTAAAAGCAGTGTTTGTCCAGTCTGTGTTTTAGTTTCCTTTCATATTAATCTCCTTTTTTCTTTTTTGTTCAGAGTTTGTAGCATCTTTAACAAATTGAGATTTCTTACTGCATTAGAGTTTGCCATTTTCTTTGCATTACAGCTCGCATAAAAGCCGCTTTACCCGGCCACCAGATTATCTCAGAGAACTCGTGCCTGCATGCGCACATTCGCACGTGCGTGTAACATCTGCATGTTTAAATATAGTTCACAGCCTGCTGATACATCACAATTCTTGAAGTCATATATCTCAACTGTGCTACATCAGGGTCTGCAGAAAACACAAGTTCACAGCCATGGAAAGATAAACTAGGGGCACAGCAAACACAGTTGCCTGTCATCCACTAACGGAGCGTGTCTTTGCAGCGTCTGGAGTGGATGCAGTCGGTGAGGTGGTCATGAATGTGGACATTTTACCCCAGCCTAATGGAGAACACAAGATCAGTGTGAAAGGTAAAAATAGCAGAGCAGCTTTTGCTGCTGTGTCTTCTGTCACCTTCTTTTGTTTTTTCACTTAAAGCTATTCAGTCGGCAGAAATGTGAAGACGGCATGAAAAACAAACAGCCCCTCCCACCAGGCTAGCACAGCCATCTGCATCATGGCCGCTAAAAGTGACTTGATGCCGACCTATCGCACAGAATTCAAACCCTGCTCTTCCAGGTGGAAGTTGCTCAAATGCTCAAAGCAGGGGTGTCAAACATAAGGTCTAGGGGCCAGAATCGGCCAGGCAAAGACTCCAGTGTGACTCACTGGATAGCTTTGGAAAATATGGAGGCCATACATTTGGAACTTTTAACTGTATTTTCACAATTTGTACAGATTTGGCTACTGATCAAGCCTTTGCCTATGGTGATTCATGCTACATCAAGGTAAATAACTAATAGATAAACAATTAAATGATATAAAAGTACCTGTTTTTTTACTATCTGCTACAGACATTTTTTCACAGTGAGTGTTTGAAAATAAAGGGCAAATCTTTCTGTTCAATTGAGCAATTTTACAGATCTCTTTTTTTACAAATTCAGCCTGAAGAGTCATGCTGATAGATTTCTTTCATTCATTACAGCAGCATTTCTTTATCATGTAGAAAAAAGAAACACAGAACTGTTGAAACTGCACTTCTTTTTCTTATATCAAGATGTCTCAGGGGTGTGTAGTTAAACTTGTTTACACTGACAGAAAGGGGAACCGGCCCATTTACCATCAAAGTGGCCTGTATGTGGCCCACAGCATAAAATGCACTGCTGTGTACAAAAAAAGCAAAAGCCAAATGTGATTTTATTCTGCTCAATCTCACCTCTCATGCTCCCACCACTTCCACAGAATGCACATTACAGTCAACAGTCTGACCCTATGGGATGAATTCTCAGTGCAAAAGCCTATGAGTTAAAAAACAAACAAACAAAAAAACAGACAAGTATGCTCCTGAATGCACCCCTGCCCTGATCTGTCACCTTCAGATTTAGAGAGAGTGGACTTTGATGTCTGCTGTTTGGTCTCGGGGTCCTAGCCCAAGAATCGGCTCTCATCACCTGTGTTGATCATTGACACAGAAGCTGATGTTTCCTCTCACTGAGGTCCACAGCAAAACAGAGTGTAAACAGAATTTGTACAATAGCAATATGAGAATAACAGCTGCTCTATAAGCAGTCCGGAGGTGCACGAGGAGAGGTCCTTAAAGGGGACTAAAGTCACTGGACTCTTTGGTTGTATTTTCCACTGCTGTGTTGGTCTCCTGTATTTTATAAAGTCTGAAAGCAGACCCACAGGAGTCTTAATTTCCTCTCAGACCAATTTAATCATGCTGAAAGTTTGTTATGGATTTATTACTCATGTTGCCTACCCTGGCTTTCTGTCTCCAGTGGTCGCTGCTAATGACCTGAAATGGAAAGCACAGGGCTTCAGGCCTTTCGTCGAAGTCTACATCATCGGCCCTCACCTGAGTGACAAGAAGAGGAAATTTGCCACCAAGTCCAAGAACAACAGCTGGTCGCCAAAGTTCAATGAGAGCTTCCAGTAGTGAGTGTCCACTCAGTGTGATTTGCAGCACCAGCTGATCCAGAACAGACAAGCTGACCTTTATCGTGTGTTTTCTGTCTCGTTCCAGCTCGCTGGGCACTGAGGTCGGGCCGGAGAGCTACGAGCTGCAAGTGTGCGTGAAGGACTACTGCTTCGCCAGGGAGGACCGCACCGTGGGCATGGCCGTGCTGCAGGTGAAGGACATAGCCAGCAAAGGCAGCGTCACCTGCTGGATGCCGCTGGGCAGACGCGTCCACATGGACGAGACGGGCCTGACGGTGCTGCGCATCCTCTCTCAGCGCAACAACGACGACGTGGCGAAAGAGTTCGTCAAACTCAAGTCAGACCAGCGTTCGGCCGAAGAGGGCCGCAGCTGAGGCGAGGAAGAGGAGAGCGAGAGAGCACGTGTGCACAGAGACGTACCTGACCGGCAAAGTGTTACGCACACATACTACTCACACCTGCATAGTTAGACAACCACGTGCAATACACAAGCACACACATAAAAATGCTCAGTTGTACATATCTCGCTTACATTATGCAACATTTACATCGCAATGTTATCAATGCAAACATGCAGGAATATGTTTATATGAATCTCATTAGTCATTTCCCCCAAAAACTCCACTGAAGCCTCACATCCCCATCCCTCACTCACTCTTTCCTGCCACACGACGCCTTTTATATGCCGCGCATTTAGATGTGAGATAACGCTCAATGCATCGACAACAAGTCCATGTGAATAGGTTGAGAATGACCACTTTGCACTTTGCTCCTCTGCATAGCTACGTTCCATTCAGCTTGTCCGTGCGTCCGTCTGCTTGCCTTCCTGACTGTGTGTTGTTCTTCCAGTCCGTCTCCCCGACCCTCGTTGTTTTGCTCTTTGTAGGCTTCCCACGATGTGACTTATTGTGTAATTTGGAGTTCAGACACAGATCTAAGATCAGCCCTCCTTCCCCTCAAAAACAGACAAACAAAAAAAAAAAAAAACACACTACACTGACCCTGGATCATCTGACATCCAAGGTCAACATCACTGCTAGTCCTGTAATGTAATCTCCTGCATGTTGACCCCCAGGAACACTGTGATTATACCGTTCCCACTCCCATGTTAAAGATGGGTACCTCCAATATGTTGTCTGTGTGAGCATGGTGCATTTAACCCCGGTACGGTGAGGTTTTTATAAAATGTGACATGACTAAGCATTGTCATCGTGGAGAAGACACACCACCAGTGGATCCATGACGTGCCATGACGTGTGACGTGCCGTTAGGGGCAAAAGCCGCGGCCACACACAATGTGCAGTTTTTAAAATGTTTCTTGTTGCTTCACGTCACAACAAAATGGAGCAATACCCCGACGTCTTACCTTCCCCTCCCCCCTGAAGAGTGCACATTAATTTTTTTTAAAAAAGGGCTACAGGATGGGTGGACTGGGATGTCACTTCGTGCACTAACTCATGCTGTCTGTGCTTCTGTTGCCCGCCTGCTTGTTCTGCCATTTAAACCTTGAAGTGTCACTGTGGAGGAACTCGAAACAAATAAAAAGGACACGTGGTGCCGAACAACCGCTCGGTGGAACACTTTCCTCCCGATCGCCTGCACACGCATCTGAACACATCTGTTCAAGGCAATAGTGGTTTGTTTCACCAACAAAGCTGGTGAAAACGCTTTTTGTTAATGTATGCGTGAAGGTGTGTGTTTGTGAGAGTGTGTGTGTGTGTGTGTGTGTGTGTGTGTGTGTGTGTGTGTGTGTGTGTGTGTGTGTGTGTGTGTGCCTGTGTGGGCTGATAGTCACACCTGCAAAATGGGCTGTGAGATTGTGAGCAATACATTATACCTACACACCCAAAACGTATGCGCTGTCAATAACTAACAGAAGCACCAACTGCACACTCTGCATGAAAGGAATGGGAAAGTTATGATCACGTGGTTTTTGTAACTCACTGAAATATTTTATTTGTGGACTCATAAAGTTCCCATTCCTGTTGGAAGTGTGTAATCTCTTTCTCACACGTTTTGGATAAGAAACAAGGAACGTGTTTTACTTTTGAATTACTGCTTTGCCTTCAGTAGGACCAAATTTGCACGAAGCAGAGCTCATGTTTTCTTTTTCTTTTTTTATTCAAAGAATGAAGCCATCAGAGTCACCGCCAAGCATTTATGGTGTACGATTGTCACTTTCAGTCATGTGAAAAGGTGAGCAAACGCTTGCGGTCGCCGTCCGGCTCGTCTTGTAGTCTCTTTGTAAAACTGAGTGATGTCAGTGACACCGGGTAGGTTTTTGTTTTAACCCGGGCGTCACTGCTGGCCCTGTCACATGTTGTCTTCACTTAACTGTTCAAAAGCTACCAAAAACTAATCGTCTGAATGTTATTCACTCTCAGCAGAGCCTTCTTTCTCCGATCATCGGGGTAGTTCATCCCTAAAAGCACGTCTTTCTTGGGGAGACCAAATCATGCCTCTGATTTAGGCCATTAAATTTCACCTGAGTCATAAAAATGACTTGATCGTGCTTGATTTTGCTGTTGCTGCCCAACATTAAAAGGGGAACTCCACTGATTTTTACTGTTACACATGCAAAAAAATAAAAATAAAAATCTTGCACAGAAAAATCTTTGCTTATTTAAAAAGAGGGAGAGGTGGGAGAGTCAGACCTGCTTAGTCCTGTCTGCTTGTGGCTTAAAGCTCCGCAGAGGGGGGAGATAACTGAAAAAGAAATAACTAACCCAGACTGCATTGTGGGTAATGCAGTCCCTGAGGAAGAAGAATATATGGACAACATCTCCAAGCACTACCTTTTTCCCCCTCTCTTTTGTTTGTTTTTAGCTGCACACAAATCAGCTGAGTGCTCCTTTAAACACATTTAAACTTTTTTGGGGGGTTGCCGTTGGTAACCCCAGGGCTCAAGTCAAAAACTTGACATGTCAGGTTGTAGCTGAAAAAAAAAAAAAAGCAACAATAAATAAGTGATGACCCGGCCCGAGGCTTGTTGGCTGCCTGGTTCACATCTGTATGTGTGTACACATATACAGACACCACCACACACATACGCACTGATGACACACACACACACACACACAGACCTCTGCTCAAGCACAAAAGGGCACATGTAAGATGACACACATGCATGCATGCACGCTGACACACCTCCGCGGAGACCAACGATGGCGCCCTGTGAATAGAATCAACTCCAGTTGCATGATGGGAAACTTTATTCTGCCAGCACGTGTCTCTTTGATGTTACTTGCTGTTTTGTTTTGGGGGGGTTTTCTCCTTCTTCCCTGTTTTTACTTTCAAAGCTATGTAACGACAGCTCATCTGTGTTTTCTGTTGTTTCCAAAAGGCTTGTGAATACGTCATCTGTAACCAATACGAATGTAGTGAACACAGAACTCGCATGAGAGAATTATTTTCTACCGAGGATGTTTCTAATTTGTTTCTTATCATTATCGATTGTTCTTTAATGAGGATGAAGTGGAACTGGAATGCAGCCTGATTGTGATCTGCTTCCTATTAAAAGGACATTTGTGTCACAACCCAACCGTCTCTCTGAGAATCGCATCACTGCCTCTGAGTCGAAGCAGAAACAGTCATTTTTATTCTTACTTTGGGATACAAGTGAGACCTAATCCAAGTTTCTAATGTGAGTCTTTGAACACATGACACAAAACTCTCAGCTGGAGCAACTGACTTCTCTGTTCTATGTGTGACCTCTGACCTCTATATGGAGCAAAAGACGGGATCACACATGACACAAGTTTCAGCTGCCTCTCCACTGTGAAGAGTGAGGAAAGACAGGTGATCATTTCAAACTTAGGCTTTATACATGTTGTACTCTAAGCCCAGAGATTAGTATATTGTGGGCGGCACAGTTGTTAGCACTGTCACCTCATAGCGACAAGGTCCAGGAGTTTGCATGTTGTTCTTGTGTCTGCACGGCTACTCCTCTTCCTCCCACAGTCCAAAGACGTGTGTTTAGGCTGACTGGTGATTTAAGTTGGCCAACCAGAAAATTCAAATTTAATTTTATTTATACAGCACCAAATCACAACAACAGTCGCCTCAAGGCACTTTATATTGTAAGGCAGACCCTACAATAATACATACAGAGAAAAACCCAACAATCACATGACCCCTGCGACAGTGGGAAGGAAAAACTCCCTTTTAACAGGAAGAAACCTTCAGCAGAACCAGGCTCAGGGAGGGGCGGCCATCTGCTGCGACTGGTTGGGGTGAGAGAAGGAAGAGAGGATGAAACATCCTGTGGAAGAGAGCCAGAGATTAATAACAATTGTGATTCAGCAGAGAGGTATTCACAGCACTTCATTTGTTCCACATTTTGTCGCGTTGCAGCTTTATTCCAGTATGGATTAAGTTTATTTTCACCTCAAAATTCTGCACATAATACCCCACAATGAAAAAGTTAAAAACAAAACAAAAACAAAACGTTAGCTTGAAATAATTCCAAATTTATTAAAAATCAAAACAAAAACATAAGGTGCTTCCTGTTTCCACTGATCATCTGTCAGCCCTAAACCGGATAAGTGGTCAGGAAGAAATAACTGTGGTGTTTTATCCCAAAGTTAATAAAGTTAATAAGGGTTGTAACAGATGAGTATTTTCATTTATGTTTTATTTAAGAAGGATGATATCAAATAATAAAATATTTTCTTTATAAAATGTGTGCTTTACCACTCCATTGACCCCAGTGTGAGACAAGTTTCCATATCCCTGAATCTGGAAGGTTTAGTTGTCATACATTAAGATATTTGCCATTTAACCTTCTGTTAAATGTGACTTGATGCCATACTGCTGTTATTGGTTTTCTGAGTCTATAATCCAGATATTTAATCTCCAAGGCTGCCTTTTTGTTAAACAGCCTAAACATTTCCTGTTACAATTTTGCCAAATGTTTAAACAGATTTCCAGAAACAGCGTCTCAGAAATCTAAACACAAACTGAAGGGAATTAAACAAACATCTTCTGAAAAATGAATCAAAACCGTGCCCTCTCTTCTGTGTACCTCCACCACAACAACCCGCACAGCTGTTATCAGCCTGTGTCTTGCAGAGCATCAAATAAACACTGATGTGATCAGTTCAAAACAAAACCATTTGAAGAGTCTGCGCGTGTTCAGGCGTTAGATTCAAATGCATGGGTTTCCCTTTCGGTGAAGTGCCGGGTTTTTGGTCCTGAAATAGCATTTATATCACATGTCAGACTACATTCTATATTAGGTATGCCTGTTCAACTGCTTTTTTAATGCAACTATAAAATCAAACAGTCACAGATCAGTAATTCAAAGCATTGAGGCATGCAGATGTGCACACTGAAGTTCAAACTGAGCATCAGGAAGAAAAGGTGAGTGAAAGTGGCATGGTTGTTGGTCTGAGTATTTCACAAACTGCTGATCTCCTGGGATTTTCCCACACAGCCAACTCCTGGGTTTACAGGGAATGGTCTGAAATGACAAAATTCTCTGGTTCTCTGGGGGAATATACCTTGATGATGTCAGAGGAGAAAGGCCAGACTACTCTGAGCTGATATGACGGCAGCAGTGACTCAAATAACCAATCGTTACAAACAAGGTATGCAGAAGAGCATTCTGAAAGCAGATTATGGCAGCAAAAGACCACAGTGGTTGCCACTCCTGTAAGCTAAGAACAGGAAACTGAGGCTACATTTTGCACAGACTGCACACAGATGTCGTCCACAATCACAGCAGCAGGGCATCCTTGGATGAGCAGTTGTGACACAAGATGGAAAGTATGTACTTCTGTTTTTTGCAAGTAAACCTCTGACAGTGTATTTCTCTATTTGCTCCTTCAGACATATTTGAAAAAGGTTGCAGTAATTTGATTGAAAACACTGATGCAGTGCTGGACAGTCTTCAGGAAAGTGAGTGATCACTCTTCAGTTGTGACCGACAGAAGTAAAAATGGTTTTGATGAGCTGTGAGATTCTGGTGTGAAGAGCATTAAAAAACAAACAAATATTTTTAGCTGTGAAGGATTTATAAAAGCTATAGCAGTGTGTATAAAAGTGAGAACAGCTAGTGTGGGCGGGGAAAGATCAAGAAAAAGCTGTAGAAACATCGCAATGATTTGCAAATCTAATAAATCCATTTTTTATTCACAACAGAACACAGAAAACATGTCAAACATTAAAATGAGAAAATCGTACAATTTTAAGAAAAATAGTGAGATTATTTCAAATCTGATGACAGAAATGTGTCTCAACAGTGAGTATCACTGTGTAGCGTCCCCTCTTTTTAACATCAGTCTGAATACGGTGAGGAGGCCAGCTGCTGGTTCTCCATTCTTGTCTGTTGTAGGATTGTAGTTGCTCAACAGTCCCGAGTCTTCTTTGTCTTATTTTTCATTTCACTTCATTTCATGTGCCAAATGTTGGTGAACAGTCTGGGCTGGAGGTCAGTTCATCATGTGAACTCTTCTGCTGTGATAGATGCAGTACGCAGGTTAGCATCGTCTCAGTGAAATATTCAAGAGCCGGACAGACATCTGGACAGAGCATATGCTCTTCTATTACCTATATATACCGTTCAGCCTTTCCAGATGTGCAATTCCACAGGCACCAATCCACCTTATTACCATCATAGATGCAGACTTTTAAACCAAATGGATGGTCTCTCTCCTCTTTATCCTGGAGGGACTTAGAATTATCTGACCACAGAGCAGTCTTTCACTTTTTCTCTGGTTAGTTTTGGCTCAGAGAAAACAGCAGCGTTTCTGGTGGATGGAAGTGTTCCTGTACCCGCCCCCTCGCCCCCCAAGATGTATTCCGTCCATGACGGAATCACGCCTGTTTTTAATGCAGTGACGCGTCAGGACCGGAAGATCACGGGCATCCAGTATCACATTTTCAGGCGTGCGCGCAGAGATTCTCTGAATCTTTTGTACCGCAGATGATGACAAAAGTATTCACAATTCTACATTCAAGAACATTATTCTGAAACTATTCCACATTTTTAAAACTGCCTCTGTTTTTATACTCAGTCATGTTACTGCCCTGCTGTAATTAAATCTTCATTAAATGTTTCTTCAGCTCTTTTTAGTTCCCAACTTTTTTTTTTTGAGACGTCTAGCTTCTATTGAATCACGTTTTTCTCAGAGTTGTACATGTTCTCAGTGTAAAAATACTTTGTTCTGTTGTAAATAAATTCAGATTTAAAAGATTTTCAAATATCTATTTCTAAAAAAAAATGTTACCAAATGTATTTTGTCATAAAACGCAGCAAAAAAGCAAACTGCCTCCTCTCATCCTACTCACTCCTCCCAATAGCTGTACGAGTCCTTGATATCTTTTAACGCTCAGATTGAGACCAGACAAAGTACATTAAATGCTGCAACTTAAGAGTGACGTTTGAGTGAAAACAGTGGGACAGTAAAGTTGAGCAGTTTGGATTCATACTGTTGCCACACGAGCTTCACCTTTACAGCACAAGCTGGAAAAACCTGTTCCTAAATGAATAACTTTGTGTTGTTGTCACATTTACAAGCAAACGCTCCCGAGCTACTTTTCACGTCATTATGGTTTACTCCTCTGCAGGTGCATCTCTACTGCCACCATGTGGCGGGAAGTTGCAGCTGCTGCAGTCTTGTGCACAGTTCCACTCTGACAATAAAGACACAAGCACACGGACAAGTTCTTATTTTCCAGTAAAAAAATGAAACAAAAATAAAACAAAAACAAAACAAGACTTTATTAAAGAAGCATAAAAAATAAAACTCTTGATACATTTCTCATAACCGTCAAGTCAGCTCAAATTATACGATTATACAATTTTTCCTGGCTCACGGTTAAAAGGTCCATAAACTTTCAAATAAAATATATTTCAATTTTAAAATTTCTTCAATAATTTTCTCATTTTGTTATAAATCGCCTATATGTAGTACACAGGAAATAAGGAAAATTAAAAAAAAGAAAAAGAAAATGGAAAACAAAAATAAATTTGAAGTAATAAAAGGGTCACATTATTGTCTGGGATATTTAGGTAAGCAAATAAATTGTAAAAAATAAAATGTGTAAAAAGTTTTTTTTTTTTGTATTTTTTTTTTTTTTTTTATCTTAAAAATTATTAGCTAATGCCAGAAGGCTCGAAGACATGCAGATGGTTAACTTACAAATAATAATACATGTTTTTTAGAAACTACGTTCATCTTCAATTAAGTTGTTTTGCTTTGAAAAACAAGATCCCGATGATTGTATCCAGGGTATATACATACACACAGGTTAGGCCTGAAACCTAGTTTGCTGACGTTTTACATTTTGGTTCTGCATAAAAAAAAAAAGAATTAAAGCAAAAATAGAGGAGAGCAGAGGCTTGAGGGGAGTCTGGCACCCCGTACTGGCGTGGCTCTCTTTGCATTCCCCCCACCTCTAATCACAAAAAAGGTCAGAGGTCACTGGCTAGCATGCCTCAGGAAACCCTGTTTTCAAACCTTTAGGAAGGAAGTGGGGGAAGGGGGAGACGTCTTGTAAAAAAAAAAAAAGAAAAAAAAAAAAAAAGTAAATCACCAGTCAATCTGGGAGAAAAAAAAAAGTACCTTTTAACAATTAAACTACTGTACATCAACCCTAACATTCTCTCGACGGCCACAAACATCCTGTTGCAACAGCAGGATCTACGCTGAACCCATCTGGAAATCACAACACATTTTATTGTTTAACGCGTCACCTCAGACAGTTTAAACTAAGAGCTTTAAGTTGGGCCTCAGACTCGCATCAGTCATCACAGAATGGCTCATTTAGACGCGCTCGCAGCCCCGTGTTTGCTCTGAGGAACACGCTCCAGCCCCACAGGGCCGGGTGGCAGTTAGAGGGGGAGGGGTGAGGGCGAGAATGAGAACAGGGTCATTGGGTCTACAGTGCATTGGAGAAGTTGATCTGAGAACAAAACGGCCTCCCTCTACAGACTTATTTCTCCTGCGTTTGAGCAGGGAGTTGCACTAGAAGCACCACGAGCTCACCTGCGCACCAATTGGTGCGCTGCTGCTGCTCAACCAGGACAGCCTCGTCACACACGTAGGAAACAGAAAAAAATAAGTTAAACATCATCATCATCATCATCATCATCCAGGCTACAGCACCAAAGCACAGCAAAATCTGCCCACATATTTACTCAAGAGTTACCTTTAATTCCTTGACATTTAAACCCTGCAACTCGTCCTGATCTGTGATGACACCCTGAATGCAGCGCCCTACACACAAACAGGATCTGCATGTGATGACTGTGTAGGGACAATTACACACACACACACACATACACACACAAAAGACCCCCCAAAAAAAAAGAAAAGAAAAGAAACAAACACAATAACTAAAAAGAAGCACAACATTCTGCAGCTGCTGGGATTTGAACACGACGAGTGTCTGGAAGCCCTGGATGACCTAGCTACTAGCTGCCATAAAGGATAAGTTGATTCTTCCTACTGTGTGAGCCTGAAAATGTGATCGTGTGTCTGTGCGTTCAGAGGAAGCCCTTGAAAATTAGGTGCGTGTCTTTTTTTTTGTTTTGTTTTGTTTTTAAAAATTCAGCTGTCATGGCTTTGTCTCGTTCTATGAGCTGAATCCACGCGTGTCAGGGAGAGAGAGAGGGGAAAAAAACCAAAAACAAACCTGCAACCGTGCCACGTCACACCGACGTTGGAAAAATTTAAAAAAATAAAAATCATACACATAGTATAAAGACTACAGGAGGCAGTTACTGCAAACTCAATGAAATCAAAACACAAACAGAAAAAAACAACAACAACAACAACTTAAAAGCAGGATGTACCCGCCTCACTGGAGTTACTCAGTAATGCTATGAAACACATGACAGACCCCAATCAACCGGCCACATAGTGCACTACATTTTGCCAGGAGTACAGCGCTGTATGGGGACAACAGTGACGTCAGAGAGTGCCGTACAGCTTCGCTGTGAGAGACGGGTGGAAGACCTAACAAACGGTAAGAGCGGTTTCTTCTTCGCCTTTAGTTTAGAGGGGCCCGGCCTTACAGTGCATGAAGAAAAGGTTCAACAGAGGCCCCTTGTAATTGTTTAGTGTAGGAGGAGCAGCAGGAGGCCTCTCTCCTTAACCTTAACTGGACAACACATTCGTGTGTGACATCAGAAAAGCCCCATCTTATCCTAGTGTTCAAAATATTGTCTGTAAGCCACACACTTGACAGTCAAGAGTCAAAAACTAGTAGAAAACACCAGAAACAGGCGGCTCTGGGCGTAACAGACATGGGAGGACAACTACAGTAGTGTGGATGGATCAGAGCGTCGCTTTCCTTTAAGACCGAGTGTGCAGCGAAGAAGAAGGGGACAGGGAGCAGACCTACTCATGGCGGTGTGACGAACATCACGAGTGGGCGTTGTTCTCTCGCACACACACTCATACTCGCATATCGCAGAGACAGAGAGGTGTAAAGGGATTGTCAGGCTGCCCAAACACAGAGACCTGACCTCAAACACGTTACTTCACGTATGGTACGTTTCTCACCTATTAAAGGATAATTAATGTGAATCAATGCGACAGCCACATTTGAAATGTGGGGCAGACTCATCCAACATGAATTCACTCAAGAGATGTCTATTAATAACATTCATTTGGCTTACTTACTGATGGCTATTTTTTTTGTGGCAAAGAAACTGGAATTGATCGTTAAGAGGTCCCTTGGGTTTATTGTTCTTCTAGGTGCCTGACAACACGGCGAACTTTAAAATAAAAACAGAGAGAAAAGTCCCAAACTTACAGAAAAAAGAGGAACCTTGCCACTTCGTGCCACAAACAACAGCATGAGTGAGAGCAAAGGACAAAGGGATTTGTTGGAAACGGGCAGTGCCCTGTCGAGAACATTAAAATTAGGGAGTAGAAAAGTGCAGGCCTCGTCGACAGCTTCATTGAAAAATATCTGTTAAGTACAAAAGTGTCAAAAGGAAAGGCTGTGAGACAGAGAGAGAGAGAGAGGGAGAGAGAGAGAGAGAGAGAAGCAGGCAGAGATCTGAAGGAGAAGCCAGAGTGAAGAAATGTCGAGACAGACCGGCAAGCGGCCACAAGGGCCGCTTTGGGTCAAAAAGAAGGCCTGAAGAGAGATAAGACACTAGTTTCCTTCCGTTAAGTTCAACACCAAGAGACTGGCTGAGCTCCAACTGTCTGCAGACCAGTTTCAATTAACTTCACTCTGAAAATAAGTCACTATTAATTATTATCATCATTTATCGACAGTTACCAGCAATAAATCAGCATCCTTATAGTATCGTCATCTCTATTAATGCATTTATTATGGTCCATCGTGTGTGTGAAGGTTATTATTGTGACTCCTTCCATTGTCTCTGCCGCAGCTGGTGCCCCACTTGGGGGACCCCCCCGCCCCCCAATCCCACATTTTACCCCACCCCCACCCATCCCTTTGCCCGGGGCATTACGAGAAGATGCGGATGCACTGTGTGGTAGGAGTGTGACAGACGGGGCATTCTGGCTCCGCTGACTGGCAGATCTGCCCGGCGCACTCCATGCAGAACAGGTTGTGGCCGCAGGGCACCAGGGCTGCCGTCACCTCGCTCTCGAAACAAACGAAACAGTCCCTGTTGACCCCGGGGCTGACCCCAACCAGACCCGCAACCCCAGAGCCAGAGCTGCCTTTCAGTCGGCTCAGCATCCCAGAGGTGAGACCCACGCCACTGCCGCCTCCCTCGGAGTCGGTAGGCGATCCGCCGGGGAGGGAGGAGGCCGAGCAGGAGGAGTAACCGGTCGAGGAGCCGCCGGAGCTGGAGCTCGACGCTCCAGAGAAGGAGCCGCCGCCTGTGCTGCCAGACTGCAGCCAAGAGAGAGTGCTGAGGGGGTCGCTTTGAGCACGACGGGCAAGCGGGTGATCCAGAGGGGGGACCACGCCTGTGTCCTGAGGCAGAGTCGGGGACAATCGTGGAGTGATGGCCCCGCCGCTGAGGCCGCTGCTATTGCGACGCAGAGGCTGCTGCTGGGCGGAGCTGCCCGTCTTATTGCCCGATCCGCTGTTGACGAAAGGCGCCCAGATGTTGGAAGCACTGAACTCGAAGCCCAGCTCGTCTGACGAAGGCAGTCCTGGGGTGGAGTCACCCCCAAAAGTGAATCCCCCAGCGCTGCTGGAGCCTGTGCTAAAAGGGCTAGTGGGACTGCCTCCCTCGGTGGCCTTCCGGGTGGTGCTGAAGCTGTCTGCGCTCATCCCCCCATTGTGCGTGTGATAGGGAACCGATGAGGACATCTTCCTGCCGGAGGAGTGGTGCACGGACATGGAAAGAGCAGAAGGTGGGGATGATGGAGGAGGAGGGGGGGCAGAATGGTGGCTAGTTGCCCTGGACCACAAAGTCGCCCCCAGTCCCCCACTCAGGGAGCCGAGGCCTTCAAGACTGACATCAGTGCCATTAGTGTGGAAGTCATTGTCTCCCTGGAGGTCTACAAAGGTTCCAGTTCGCAGGGTGATGTGAGTCTCGATCTCCTCTCTCGCTCTGTCCACGTTCTCTGGCATCCCAGTCACCTCGAACACGGGGTCTTTTTCTCGACTCGGTGTCACGATGTAGGTGTGAGTCTGCTGCTGGATGCGCTTGATTGTTGCCCCTTTTGGTCCAACAACTAAACCGACTACTCTGTATGGCACTCTAACCTGGATCAGTGATAAAATAAAAGGATATTTTAGCTGATTCTCAAGCAAAACATGACAAAAAGCAAAAACATGACCCAGCACCACAGGAAGGCTACTGCACCTGTATAGTCGTCTGTCCAGGTAGGTTTGGTGGTCCGGGAAGGGAACCGCCTCCTCCACCCCCTCCAGCTTTGCAGCGGGACGCCCTGATCATAGAGAAGTGCTCTGCTGCAGACACAATTTCACGCTTGGCCATCTCCACATCCTCCCTGCGTCCCGTCACGATGAACACAGGATCCTCGCCTCGCACCGGAGTCTTTATGTAGGTGTTTGTTTTGGCACGCAGGGCCTTGATCTTACAACCTGGAAGATTCAGAAGCACACAATCAACTGCAATGTTTATTTTTGTTTGTTTTATTAGTTGATCTGATTTTGCTGACTATTACCAATGCTGCATTTTGCAAAGTTTCTAAAATTGAGTTGTTCTAACTAATATGAACGGGCTACATTAGGCACAGGGTGAGAGGTAGGGTACA
The DNA here is from genome assembly GCF_013358895.1 of Oreochromis aureus. Taxonomy (NCBI): domain Eukaryota; kingdom Metazoa; phylum Chordata; class Actinopteri; order Cichliformes; family Cichlidae; genus Oreochromis; species Oreochromis aureus. The sequence continues at coordinate 12,979,034 of NC_052959.1, forward strand.
CCCTGGACAGATCGCCAGTCTGTCGCAGGGATAAATAAAGTAATTTCCTCTGTTCAGTCCCAGGAGGAGACAAATCCTTTTGAGGATGTGTCAGGAAGGGTAAAATGTGTAAAAGTCTACCAATATCAAATATGCATATCTGCCTGCTATGGTGATTCTTTGTGAAAAAGGAAGGAGCTGAAAGTAGCATTTCTACAACAATGACTATATTAGTATAAACTCAGACTTACTCTGGCATCAGAAGCCAAAAAACATGCTTCAGTAAAAATGAGAAGTATCCTCCTGGCATAATCCACACTCCCGCCCCACAACAGTGGTATATGCTCCAAAGTCAGAGAGCCACCAAACTACACAACGTGTACCAAATTAACTGGCAACTACAGCATAAATGAAAAACAACCAGCCATTCCTTTATCATCAGCTCAAACTGAGGTAGTGCTGATCATTTTATGAAACGGGCAGTAAAGCCAGCAGGTCTTCATGAAGCCCTCCACATTAAATCAGTGCTGCACTGCATGCATCCTCCCAGTAGCAGCATCCACACTGCGCTCTGTGTCTTTAAATGCGGACGCTTCATTCTCGGCGGCCAATAGGACGCACGGAGCGTGATGTCATTCTGGGAAGCAGAAAGCATGGCTTTTTCAAACAAAGAGAACAATGCCGTAACGTTAGCGCGAGCGCAACGGGAAAAATAAACCCACGGCGTGACTAAATTTAAAGTGCAGGGCACATCCGAGCAGAAATCATAATTAAAGAAATCATCTCGAGTGTAAAACGTAGCGGCGAGCAGCAGCGGCAGACTGAGCTGGGTGCAGGGCGTAACACCGCCCAGTCCCGTGTTTGTGCGTCTGCTGCTGCCCCGTTTCAGCCTCACATCTGCCCTGAGAAGCAAATAGAACAAAAGCACAAACGCATGAGTGAGGTCAAGGTGTGAGTTCAGTGCCGCCTGTGATCTGCGGTACGAAAAAAATCTACACATTTCGCGATATTTCCTTTGTTTGGTGCAGGCTGCTAGACATGTCCAGACTCCCGACAATCTGCCGCTTTGTCTGACCCTCTCCCTCCCCTCCCCCTCCCTTCCCACTCAGCCACGCTCACTCCCTCACCCTCTGTGAGAGCATTGTCTAATGGCTGATTAAAAAACAAAACAAAACAAAAAAATCATAAATACTACAGCAGCATTTCATTTCAGTGGAGTATCCGCATTATGCTGCCACTGAAGAGCAGGAGAGGGAAGTGCAGCCCGACCACAACATCAAGCTCAGACAGCTGAAGTTCACAGACCCAGCTCACCAGGCAGTCACCCAAACAAAGAACAAGCTGCTCAAAAGCACAGCCTTACCTTGTCTGCCCACTATCTCAGCCACATGCTCGGAGCTGGGGACGGGCACACACTCGGTCATGTTGACACTTCTTTTCCTGCTGCAGAGGACGGAGTTTGGTTCCCCGTGGAGCATGGCGTGGGAGCCGGCCATGTGGTACCCCCCTGAGCCATAGTACTCCGGAGATGGAGAGCAGGACGACGGAGAGTCCCGAGACCCGCTGGGATGGTCCAGCATTTGTAGATCCACGAACCCCCCTCCACTCACACCGTTGCAATTCTCGGGTCCGGGAACCTGGGTCCCATCCAGGCTGTCCACAAGCCCGCTGCTTCCGCCGCCACCGCCGCCCCCACAGTCCACCTTCTCCATAGCCATCAGTGACAGCTGGTCCAGGGCGAAGCGAAGCGCCTCTTGGTGGTCCTCCTCCCGGGACTCCTGATCCGTTTCCCTGGACAGACCAACCCCGTTGTGTTGGCTGCTGATCACCACGTCGTGGTCCATAATCTCGGGGTGAAATAAAGGGCTAGGCATAGTCTCTCCGTGGATCTCACATCAGATCACGGATGCCTGTTTTGTTGGGAGTGCGCTCACCCTCTGCTGAAATTCAAAGAAAACAACAATAAAAATAAAGGTTTTCCCTGTCTTCTATTAAAACACACAAAACACAAGTACAACAGAGAACCGTGGAGCCTCAGATCACCCAACAACAACAACAACACGCATTAACAGTATTGATTTGAGCGCCTTTGCTTTGTCTGTTGTTGCTGTTTGTCTGACAACTGAGCTCATCCAGGAGGCTGACTGTTTTGCCCGTCCTCACAACCATATACAGTATATCCCCGAACCTTTTCGGTGCCGTCTCCAGTCGGTCTGGTGTGTGCTGACCGAATTTAAACGTAAAATTAAAAAATAAACAGATAAATGAGCTGTTGTTAGCTTCAAGAAGCAAAAGCTAGCAGGCTAGCTCCACACAGTCGGCACTCAGTCACGTTGTCGACCTCTTTGTTTGAGAGCGCCGCGGTTAGCTGCTTTAGCTCTGTTCTGACAGTCGAACTTGTGCTCACATTCACAGACTGCCGTGTTGTTTTTTAAAATTAAACAAGTGCGGAAACCACGAGAACTTACTTTATCTACCTTTTGTCGATGAAGTCCTCTCTTCGCTCGTAGCCTAGTTGTTTAGGGAAAGACGTGGAGCAGACTGAAGGAGGAGACCTGTGCTGTGCTGTGCTGTGCTGTGCAGTGCAGCGCTAGGAGCTAGCGGTTCGGCTAACTAGCAAACCGAAAGGGGGGCGTTTGAGGAGAAGAAAAAAAAACATTTAAAACCGAAAAGAGGGCACTGTTGTTTTTCCTCCTCCAGGAGATTTCCACAGGAGTGTCACTGCCTCTTCGTTTCTCCCAGCGTCAGGGAGAGCTCAACTGAAGTCCAAGGTTAGCGGTTACCTTTTAGTTAAAAAAAAAAAAAAAAACATTGATTCTCGGCTTTCTGCTGCTGCTCCTGCCTGCCTGACCCCGGTCGGTCCGCCGCCTTTGTCTCGCCAGGCGCACGCCGCTCCGTCTCCCGCACACGGCACTGACGTCACCCGCGACACAACAATGAGTTCAAAGGCCACATACAGCAAAGGGAGAGCATCAACGCACAGCAGTCTGGGCTACTGTCACCCCCGCCGGGTCTGTCAGAGCACTATTTCACTCTCCTCTTCCGTGGAGGTTTTTGTACCTTAACTGTTAAGGCACTGATATACGTTTTAAAAAAATGTGACCACGGTTGGGTGTGTTCATCATGGCTACCAATGAGGTGTTTGGGGTGGTCCAACATCATCACTGAGCGATGCTCATGCACTATTAGTTGCTTTCTAGGATATTTGTTAAAAAAACAAAAAGCCAAACTCATCAACGCGCCACAGGGTTGTTCTAGTGATTTTCATTTAAGTTATTTTTATATAAGCGCATACATGTTTAAAAAAAAAACACATCGGCATGCTTCCTTGTATACCTTTAGTCAGAGGCACAAAGATGAAATTTATTACTAATGCTGACTGATTTATCTTATTTAAGGATGAGGGGTTACATGGGTGTAGAGATCCCCCCACTGCCAACACAGACAAAAGGAATACACTAATTTATTACACCCCCTCCCCTTTCTTCATCGATATAAAGAAACTATTTCCGAATGTTAGGCTGTCTTTTGATTCATGGTCTGTCTGAAAGGTTATACAGGAAGGACTCAGAGTAGAGCTAACTGAGGTGGTTAGCATTTGACCAGCATGCCTCCTAGGTGAGGTGTTCCAGGTATGTCCCTCTGGCAGAAGGATATGCTAGAGGGATTGTATCCCCTGGATGGCTTGGTATCCCCTCTGAAGAGCTGGAGGAGGTGGTTGGGGATGGGTGGTATGGGTGTCTTTGCTTACACTGCTCTCCTATGACCTGGATGGATACGTTTTAATAAAATTTGCCCTGTGGGGACATTAAAGTTCGTTTTTTGTAGGCATCACTTTAACAGACACTAAATACAAACTTGGAGGGGAAAAAAGGAAAAGGACACATATAAGAAAAATGCCTTTATTTGACAGAAAACAGTACATCAGCAGTGTGTTTGTATGATCTGAGGGAACGCACCTTTTACTGAAATGCAATAGTAGTTGTTCAAAGACTAGTGAAAATACAAATACCATGGCTTCATGTTCAAAGCTATGTAAACTCAAATTATTGTGACCCAAAAAAAAAAAGTTTGAACCGTGAAACTGTAATCATCATCATCCAGAGCCATGTAAAAATACTGCTGCATTTCTATGCTTTCAAACATGACATGCAAACTTACAGTGTCAGTAAAACATAAAAAGCAATAGCAGGAAATAAAAACACTTCTTAAAACCAATTAAAATGTAACACACACACACACATCAGTCGTGTACATAAAGGTTTGCGTTTTCAACACTGAGCTTAAACAGCTGTTAACTAAACATAACACTGCATTGTGTAGAGCACCATAACCAGCTGCCGGACTTTAGTAGAGGTAAAAATGAAAACTCAGAGCACCCTTACAGGATTATACGGTCATATGTTTAAAAAACAAAAAATTAAAGACCACAGTCTTTGTTTAGGTTAGGAAAAAAATCTGCAGAATGTCTGCATATAAAGTCTGCTTCAGTTTAACTGCATACAAACCTTCATGGAGCCGTTAATTCGAGCATTGAAAAGACTTTACCAGCAAATGTCTCAAACAAGTCTGTGGGAGAGAGAGAGGAGAGTTACTTGTTTAGGAATATACTGTAGGTCATATTAAATGCAATTAACCATGAGAAATTCAGCCATACTGTAGTGATTACTGCCTTTCTGTGTACCTTGGCTATGACTCCTCCTTCTCCACCTGCTCACCCTTCACCTCTGCTTCTACGTCTGCAGCGGTGTCTTTTATATGAGCCAGCATATCAGCCATAAGGGCTTCTTCGAGCCGCCTCCTCACATTCTGCACCAGGTCCTCCTGCTTCCTAAGGGGCACAGACGAGAACACGTAATTTCATTAATGACATAATGTCTTTCACGACTTGGAAAAAAAGTTTCAGGGAAGGAAAAGTGCAAATCATTTGATGTCCACCAAAGACATCAGATGTCCACTACACCTCAGCCCACCACGTGAACTTAGAAGGAGGCTGACTTTTATTTATTTATTTTTGCTCAGTTTAGAAAATCATTTCATTTTCAGACCCAAAATAAGCAATAAAAAATAAATAAATTCAATTCCCAGACACATGAAGCTTGATAACTGTAGATGATACATCCAACACATGAACACAGAAGAAATGTGCATCTCCTCTGTGGAAATTAAGTCTGTTTTTTTGACTTATACATGGAGACGTGTTCTCTAAATTTTAATATGAACACTTCAGTCTAGAAAACTTTGCACATCATTACAATAACTAAAAATGATAACATGCTTTGGGAAATTAACGTCATCGTTGAAGGGGGATAGTGTGTGTGTGTGTGTGTGTGTGTAGACACTCAATAACAGGGCAAATCTTTGATACAATCTCAGACACACATTTGTGTCTGTGAACACAGCAGCTTCAGAGCCGTGCTGTTCAAACCGTATGCAATTTAGGGGCAGCCAATCAGCAGACAGGTGGCATAAAGTGAGGGTGGCCTTCATGGAAGAAGAGGTAAAACTGCTGACTCATGCATTCAAGTCATGCAAATCTACTTTAGCAGAGTCCAAGAATAAAAGTCAGAATAACAGGTTCCCATTAAATAAACAAACAATTAGCCCTGTTCTCTATTGTTGATTCCCACCTGAGGTCATACACACATAACTCGAGAGCTGTCTGACATACAGCTGATCAGCATTTGTCCATCACTTCCATTTAAACTACAACCGCAGCAAGTACCAGAGACCAAACTAAGGACAGGGAGGTTTCTGCCTGCTGGCTGAGGAACACACATTTTCTCTTAGTGACAAGTGGTTGCCAGGTGGTCACAGACTGGTCTCAAGGCCTGTATGACTGGGCGCTTAGTCACTTGATCCTACATTGTGACCATGATTGTCACACATCCAAAATGATAGATAAGTTAACGTCACATGATTAGTGGTCACGTTTAAAAAAAAACCCCCAAAAAACACATATCTGCATTTTATCTTGCTTTTTGCTAAATGGACTGAGGCTGATGTGCTGTTCTCACCATGTGAACAATGACCCATAAAAAGACACCATAGTTGAATTTGGTATAAGAGTATAAATGCAAAGTATGACTCATTACAAAGCCATAAAAGAGAAGCACAACACAAAGTAAATCTCAAGATTGAACTTTTGAACACAGTGAATTTAGTTTGTTTTTCTAACATTTATATAATAATGTGCCTGAACTGAAGGTCAAATAGGAAAACAATAATGGTGACTTGGGATACAACTGTCCTACGTTTTCAGTGTGTAACACTTGTTCTCAGTACGAAATGTCCTTGGTTCAGAACACTCCGTGAGTCAAACATCTACTGTCCTAGAATAAAAATTAAAGTGCGCTGGTTTTGGCAGTACACACGTTTTTATCGTCAGCTGTAGCATGCTAGCTGGAGCTTCAGTAAATAGGTACAAAGTGCTGATTCACTATATTTTGAGTCTGAATTTAAATCTGTATTCTTGTGTCACTGGAATAGAAAATTTCTGTGCTCACAGGTCAAGTGACCGACTACCAGCTCATACTAAATGTGAATACCAAGACCACAGTTGCATTTGTCCTCTGACAAAGCTTCTTCAAACAAGATGTTGTCGTCCTCAGTGACATTACTGTGCAATTTTAAAGCCTATTTAATGGTTTTACTATTGGAGTCCAGTGTGTGAACCCAGCATAGGCCCCTTGTGTGGAGTTTTTCCCTCCAAAAGCTCAGCTCCCCAGGTTAATGATGCGTTCTTCACAGAAACAAGAGATTCTTAATCTGAAGTTTCACTTCCTGATTAAATAATAATAATGATTATGTTGTCTTAGGCTTTAAGGCCCATTTTCATTTTATTTCTTACTTTAAACCGGTCACAAGTCTTTGCTTTTTGACAATATACACCTTAAAGCCATCTCCACACAGGAAGTGATTTGTAACGACCACAGAAAGTCCGGGACATTCAGCAAACAACTACAAGCACAAGAAAAAAAAAAGAAATGACAAACAAAAGAAACCCCCAGTGGTGACGCAAACTGGGCGGGTTGCAGGATAAACTTCTCTAAATTTTGAGGTGAGTGATGGAAGCAACAACCTATGAGTGTGAAGAGTACTGTGGATTTGTCAATACATGGTGGTCAGTTTTGGTTTCTAGGTTTCTAAACCACTCCAAGAATAAACTGATTACATGATTTTACCCTAAACAGAGTGCCTCAGCAAACCCCAACATTAGAGGGTTACCTGGGCAACCGGAGCCTTAGCATTAGGAGTTTTTCCTTTAAAAGAAAAATCCAAATGATTCCAAAACTGAAGCTCATCGTGTAGAGAGTTTTGCGAGTACCTGACACTTTAAAACTGTGACTGTGGTGGCGTATGCTCCATGAGAACAGAACACAACAGTCACTGACAGTCAAGCCACTGATTGTTGAAAACAGCAGCGTGTGCCCAACAAGAAAAAGGAAACACCACCTCACTGCTTGGTAGTGGTGGAACATGTTGAAATGCACTTTTAGAGTGCACTTGATTGTAACACCCTTCACAGAAGAAGCCACCAGCACTGGACTCAAGCTTTCATCAGTTTCCTATGCATTAATAATATCAATCAGTATTACAGTTAAAAAACCAGAGCTCCTTCATGTTAAATATGAAAGTATCTCACCTAATATCATCATCAGTCACTACAAAGGCTTTGCAGAGAGGCTGTGCAGTGTTGAGCCAGACTCCTGGATTTTTCTCCACCGCAGCAGTGAGCTGTCCAGTGATGGGTGCTGGGCTGGTGTGCAGGGCGCTGGCGATCGCAGAGAGCAGCGTTTTGTCTGAACATGCAGGCCCCACCCCTAAGGAGAGAAAATCAGGTGGTATGGGTCAACCTGGTAGAATTATTTCTGTTTGAATTATATGTGACAGATAAGTTTTAAAGGTTAACCTCACCCTGCAAGCCTTTGGGGAGATCCATCGTTTTGACCAGCTCTTCTGCTATATCGAATGCATTTAACCCGCTCAACTTCCTCTCCCAGAACAGCTAAAGAGTGAAGCAAAGAGGAAGAGGATACCTTGTGTATTTTAGGCACAGTGTTTCCAAAACTGAACATCTCAGTCACTCTCTGACACACACATAAAAAAATTTAAATTACCATTAGAAAAAAAACCAAACACACTTGACACACTTTTTCTGCTTCTGACTTACTTGTTTTGGTTGTTCCACAGCCTTCTGGGGGTCCGTCTTCACCTTGTTGTTGGGGTGATTTGTTACTTTGGTCACTGGCTGTTTGAAGATGGAAGCTGTCTGTCGAACTGGCAGCGTTGTGTTTAAATCAGGCTTAGCCTTTAATAGACAACCGTAAGTTAGTTTTCTACCATATGAACAGACTTGATGACACTTTTATAAAGAGCCACTTTCAAAGCCAACACAGTTATCCCACTGCTTTATTTTTACTGCTGTGAGTCCTGTATAGCAGTGGCTGCCACATCCCATATTTAATTGTGAAGAGGCTATAAAAACATTACAAGGCAATGGAATGACTACTATGACACAATATGGCATGAAAACAAAAATGCAGTAAATAGCTACAAGGAAAACACCTCTCCTTCAGCTTAACAGCAGACATAAAAGGCTGTAATGATGTTAATTTTACAACATTTACCACTTGTACAGTCAACGGTCAATCATAAAACCTCATCTGTGGGGGAGGTTTAGTGGTGAAGGACACAACAATGCACTCTGTAGCAACTATGAAGTAACTACAGGTTTCAAATGTCAAGAGGTAATAATCTACCATCCAAAAATCATGTGCAATTTGGATATTTCAGTTTAGGAATCTAAAGTTTCAATTCATGAGAGAAAAACTTCCTTATGTAGGTTAGTTAAAGCGAACAAGTCAGACTCAAGTCTGTTTTTACTGCAAGTCATCTGTGATGTCTTCATGACAGAGAGGTTCCTGTGACTGTCATGAAATTTTAAGCACAGTTTGCTAAAAGGCCTCAGGCAAACAGTGTGATCAGTGTACAGCCTGATGAGACTTCAGCTTTGCTTTTGGTTTTGATGTTTATCACAAACACTCAAATGAAGTGGCAAAAATCAGACTTGGAGCTAAAAATTCAGGACTGAAATTACTCTTAATTTTAGCCACAGAGAATAAAAAATTCTTGCTTTGATTATAAAAAATTCTCAACATAAATTTGTTACTTCGATACTTCCTTTAATACACGACTCTATGTCACTATGGAAACATGAGCATTTCAGCCACATTTGCGACTAAACACAGTCCTGCAATAGAAACGTACTCAGCAGCAGCATATGAATAAAAAGTTTTACAACATTAGACACAGACCCCAGTTTTTAAACGTAAGCACTGATAAAACAACAGCAGCAGTGATGATGACGCTGGCACACTTTAACGTGAAGCAGGAGTCTGTTTAAATAACGCAGAGAGCAAAGAGGCCGAGCCATTACTGAGATGGTGAGCTCAGGTTGACTGGAAGAAAATGTGTTTCCAGCGCTCAAAAGAGCAGCGCTGTTCCTGTAATCACCATTCAAACCTTTACTGGGAAAAAGCTAGTGGGAGTCCTTCATCAAAGAACCTGATCAACAAACTCGATGTGAAGAAAAGTGAAGTTTGTAGCTGCTCCATCCTCCAGCGTTTATTATATACAGCAAAAATCTGCAGTAAGCCTCCAGAGGTTTTATTAAAATATGCAGCTGAACTGATAACTTAGTCTGATACCAAACTGGTTAAACTATACAGTTTGCTGACGCCTTACAGCCACCTATTAATGTCAAAAAGCCTTCTAGGAAGACAAAGTAATAGCAAATTTTTATTTAGTTTAGCTTAATATATTTTTTCTTATTTATTTATTTAAAAAGGGACAATGCAGTTTAACATGATTCCAATAGCATGAAACTGATGTGCTGCATACACATCTTATTTTATTTGACTGTACTTGAGATTATTTATATATTTTTGCATTTAAGAAAATGTTTTCTTTTTAAAAATGAAATTTTAATATGGAATATGCAAATAGAATCAAAGGGTTTAGTTGTTATTCTGTTTTTTGGACAGATGTATGCAGTTAAACTAAATATGAAGAAGCACAACTTAAACTTACAGGTATACATTTTTAAGCCTCATAAACACCAGAGACCAAACTCTCTCACCCTTATTTGATGGCTGATGTCATAGAGATGGTTGTGCCTGCTGCGCTGCCCTTTGATCAGGAGTGACTGTTCGCCCCGGGAGTGGCCGGCATTCACATCAGCGTGAGGGCTGCCGCGGAATATCTGCGGCTTGTTGAGAATACGCTTAACAGGTAGACTAGATAGAAAAACAGAAAAACCATCAAAACAAGTGTCCACCAGGGATCAACAGTATTTAAGATACATCAGCTCTGCTTATAGCAGGCACAATTCTTTAAGATAAAACAACAAGTACTTTAATATTTATCCCACAAGCTGAGAAATTTCTGTGTGAGAGCAGCCCAAACATTAAACCCAACATATAACAAAACAGCTTAAATAAAGTAAAATAGTTAGATAAATAAAACATGTCAAAATTAAAGTCGTTAAAAAAAAATAAGAAATCTACAAAAGCAGCTCAATTAAATAGGAAATGAAAATAAATCAGATAAAAAACACTCAATGAATTCTACTGTATCCATAATACAATAAAGACCTCATTAAATCCAAGAATAAAAACAGGCGCTTGCCCATTACTAACTGATTCCTCATTAAAGGAAAAAAGTCTGAATACACAGTTCTGTATCAACACAGCTGTTTTTTATAATCACATTTGAACGCTGTGTAGAAACAAAGTAAGAAAAAAAATTGCATTTAACTCAGGCGGGTCATTGGGTTCATTCCACTATTTTTACCTGGGATGTCCAAGAGTTTAGTACTCCACAGACCCTCTCATTTACTTTTTTGAATAAACTTTTTGACAGAGCCATGCTTCTAATTGGTATCTGGGGCCACCCCAGTAGATGTGTTTTGTTTTTTTTGTTAGCATGAAAATTGTGAAGAAGGGCACAAACGTAGCTGTGCATTTAGCTTAATTTGACTTACTACATTGGCACTGTTAAACTTGCTCTTATTTTTCTTAACATAATTGTGTAATCATGACCAGAGTACAAATGGATGATTTGTTAAATGTGCATTTACACTCCTTTACACTAAAAGAAAGTGAAACGATTTGTGTGTCTTTTTTAAAATAGGTTATCAGATATTAGTGACCATCTGCCAAAAATTGACTGATATTTAAACTGTTCTAAATTCCTGGTTGACTTATCTCTCATGAATGACATCAAGCCATTTTGATCCAGAAAGTACTTAGGGGTTTTCTACAACCTTCTCAAGAGGCCTGGCCAAAAGGGAATCAGAAATTGCAACACATCTAACAAAACAGCTTTAAAATATAAATTAAGTAAACACTGAGTAGGCACAATAACGTAGACTCATATAGCCAATAACTCCAAATACACAATGACATAAAAAGATATTTTCAAAAAAATATTATAAAATAACTTGTCGAGCACGGGACCCCAACAGGTGTGCTGACAAGTCAAGAGACGTCATTCAGGCACCTCTGTAGCCCACCCTGTGGTTAAAAGCGGTCTGACCAGCAGTAGCTGATAACATACACGTGGTTGTTTTTGTTTGACCGTCTCTAACTGAAGCGTGTCTGAAGCGTACTCATGGTGAGCCCCACGTGAAGTTTGGAGCGCTCGTGCTGCTGTAGCTGTGACTGGCCTGCGCACTGCAAGTCAAGCGTGTGTAAACAATGAAACTTAGCTAGCTAATCAAGCTAGCAGCACCGGGACGTCAAAGTCGTAGCAAATAACGTGTCAATTGTTGCTTGAAGCTGCAGTATTTTAAACCAAACGAACTCAACCCGCTTTAAGGCCAACTTTTAGCTACAAAAGTAATGCTGCGAATAAATTAATTAAACCTCCCCAGATCGATTCATTTACTGATGAGCGTTTCTAAAGTGCCCCACGGATGTATGCAGGCGTGCGTGCATTTCCTCGTTATTACAATAACTCACTCGGTCAAACATGACAAAGTCCTACCTTTTTCTTTCCATGGTCCCGGCTGTCTCAATATTTCGGCCCCTAATTTTGGCTAATAAACGACAAAAACTCCACTACCTTATTAATATTACCACAGGCATGAATTTTGTCTGCTAGCTGTCTGTCTCAGCTCGAGATCTTGCAGATCTCGAGTGCAGATCACTCCGCCGTATTAGTAACTTATGCGTCACACGCTGTAAAGTAGTCCGAAAGTAAAGCTCACGCAGGTCTCACGTGGGCTTTGTCACAGGCGGAAAGTAACTATGACAGAGTTTTGACACTGTAACGTTTTCATCGTGTTCATAATTGTACTCAAAACTGCATTTATGGGAAAAATGTTAATTTAATTGTAAAATGATATGTTTTTAGTTATTGTGAACTGGATATACGGACTGTATTTAAAGTTTAATGACACAGTACAATAATTCAATTACACTAGTTTGATGCTGTAACAGGTAGGCCAGCTAGATTAAAATCCAAGTTTAACAGGCTGTATTTATTTATTTTTTTAATTGTTTTAAACTGTTACCTACACATATTAATACATTTTCTATTCACTTTGTATAGAATTTAATTCCTGGACCAGTATTTTCAACTACACCACGTTTTGTAAAAGGAGATGGAAAAAGTAAAAAAAAAAAAAAAAAAGTTTCTAAAAATTACCCAGCTGTTAATAAAAAGATTAAGTGCCTTGATATTTTATAGCTTTTTAACAAAAGAGTGAAACTCTCAGTACTTTTCATTGTGACCAGTTATGGCCTTTAGGGACGAGCAAGAGGAGCTGTTTTTAAATTTGCTTCATGCACATTTACACATTTAACTTCAGCAGGAACACAAGCAAAAGTAAATAAATCCATAAACAGCCATAATATAGGAGAAATCGCACATACTTTACTTCTCACAAAAAAGAATCAAATTTGACCCACAGAGCACAGATGATTACAATAAATACACGTCCTTAATCTGAACAGGGAAAGAAACCAAAAGCACGTTTAAATCGTGACTGTTTTCTTCTTCATCTGTTCATGTTTTTACTGGCAGAAGAACGCTGAAATGCCAAACCCAAGGATCATTTCATTGGACGTTGGTAGTGAACAGTTCAAATGCTGCTGAATGAGCTGCAGGGTGAAGATGATGGGCTCCGGTGGCCTGCCATGCAGTGGAAGGTCCTGGCTGCAGCAGTCCGTGGTCTCTCTGTAGGTCCTTGTGTAAAAACAAAAAATAGCGCTGACCTGAGGAGGAGGAGGAAGGTACATGTGTTATAATGTGTTCAAGAAATTATCAAATGCTGGATGCTGAGGGCAAGCGGAAAAGAAAAACTGAATGGAATATTAAAGCATTTTTGTTTATTAACTGTAATTTTTTTCTCGTTTAAAACCATCATTCAAAATTGAATCAACATCAACTGAATGAACTGACTCAAAGTTAATGCCTATGAGTTTTAAATTTCCAGTGGTCACAGTCTTTTCATTAGAAGCTGCCAAATACAGTCAACAAGCCACTTTCCTTAATTCTGGTCTTGTGTCCTCTCTGAACTGTCCAGTTTCATTTAAGTTATTAATTTATTTATCCCCAAAGTCTGCAGATTACTATGTTAAAGCTACCAAACCTTTAAGGACAACAAGATACAATATGACAAAAACAAAAATCACATACAAAAACAAACTGGAAAGAAAAATAAAATATATCAATGAGTACGTCACCACAATTGTCAATACTTTCTTTTAGCAAGCTGATGAAATGTGCCCCTGTTTTTCCAGAGCTGTAGTAAATAAAATTCATGCTAAAGCTCTTTAATTTGATGAGGCCAGAAAGTCTTTTTATGACTAGTGTTTTCCAGTGACTGAGCATAATGAGCTCCTGAATTTGTTCACTGCCTTTCTGAATGTCTGCTTTGTAACTGAGAAATAAATGAAACCAAAAGATCGCCTGGCAGCTTTGTGTCAGATGACATCTCACATTTAGTAATCACATTTTCAATCTTCACATTATTACGACAAGCACTTACAGAGCTCATCATGACAAACCGCTTCATTGTTTCCTTCCTATCAGTTGAAGACTTTTCAATCTCAGCTCCGACTCTGGACATTTTTTTGGAAATATGTATGTCTGCTTGTTTGTTTTTTTATATTAATGTAGTGCCCCATTCTGTTCGGTTGAGTCATGCGGTTCAGGCAATACTTATTAAAGAGTCTATTTGGGAAACAGGGGGCTAATACTCCACCCAGTGATGCTTTTACCTCTGGATTGAGGCATGACTGTTACCATTATATGTGTACTGGGGTCAGTAAACAGGAAAAACGCATATACATCTATGCCCAACAAACATGTAATATTATAGGTTTTTCTTGGCTCACAATTTGATTTTGGGGAGCGAGTACTCATGATTGGTCTGTATGCATTGGAAGAAATGAGTCTGTGTTTCACTTGACTCAAAATTGTTCGCTTGAAAACCTAAGTATGCTGAAAGACTCGACTTTTGGCCCCAATAAACCCGTGACTGTGGTACTGCGACTTGTTTTCTTTAAAGTCACATACATCCCTCTGTAGACTGGACATCCACAGTGTCAAGAACAATTACTGAAAACCAAAGCTAGACTTGAGCAGTTTGAAATATCCCAAAAGATGTTAAGAATAATTATTAAAAAACAAAAACATATTTCTGAATGTGTTTGTTTTGAGCATCACGCACGTGTGCTGCCTGTTAGAGGTAGCTGAAAACATTTAGTGTTACACAATGCCACAGCACGTGAGAAATGTGATTCTTGCCTGTTCAAACAAGTTTAAAGTCAACATAGAAGTAAAACTGGTACTGAGTATCCTGATCAGATCAGGATCAGATCCTGATATGAATATGAATTTCAGAAGTGGGACACCCCCCCCCCCTTCTTTATGTTCTATCACTATATATGCTTCCTGATAAGCTGTTTGTTCTCATTTTCATGCAGCTATGTCAACTTCACATAAAGGACTTCCCGTTGGTTTATGGGCCGCTGGTCATCACAAACAAACCAATTATATATTCACTACAATTTGTAAAGTCTTTGGAACTATCATCACTAACTCTGGGGGATGCCTGGTCCTCACTGAAGTCTCAAGCCTAGATCTACCTTTACTCCACCTGTGATTCTCTTAAGCACTGTCAGTCTAACTCAGGTGTGGTTCCTGCTTGTTAAATGATTATTTATTATTCAACGGTGCATGATAATCTCCCGAATGACTGTTTCATGCTGCCATTCCTTGGACTAACCTGACACATGTTAGTCATCCTTCTTGAATTTGCCATTGACATAGGGGACATAATCCAAAACCAAACGCCAGTCTGTGAAGTACACTAGGGCTACACCTCCAGTTGTTCCCCATACTGCCATAGTTGGGAGCCTGTGGAGAGAAGACAGTGAAAATTTGTCCGTTGTCTTTCTATTAATTTCAGCATCGATTGATGAAACTGGAGAGAGAACTACATTTTTATTGGGTAAAACCAAATATTCATTTTAGTGGTTTCGGTTTTTAGGGAATGAACACAACTGAGGCAATGACAGATGCATAGGAAGAACTTTTTAAGATAAATTATAATCACCACACACAATCACTGACAATTTAAAGAAGCTAAGAAAGCAAAAGTGGCCAAATCTAAAGCCTCGGTATAAGCAAAGGATCCAGGCCGTTATGAGGTAAATTATTAGAAGAAGACAAAAGGGTTGATGCCTTTTTATCTGCTGAAGCTATAAACATGCTGGAAAATGATGTAAGTAAATGACCCACCCCCAATAAATCTGTTGCACCTGCTTCTGTTTGCTAAGGTAAAATATGTCAGAGCATTTTACTTTCATCTGTTTAGGAGACGGGATCCTGTAACTTAATCCAGTTGGGATAAAGTTTAATGCAGCCTTTGCAGCCGATTTATTAAGAACATTAAAAACCTTCGCCCGAGATCACATGGTTTAGTCTCTTAGCTCGATGTATTTAAAAAAGCGATTCCCAATCTCCTCTGTGAACAGGCAGAGTTAATAACGAAAAGATAGTTCACACTCGCTTTAATACATAAAAATCATAACATCTTCAACAGACGGTCTAAAGTCAGCATGTCCCTACGACTATGACCTCAGTTAGGCTAACGGCTAATGCTAACTAAGGACACATCGAGGTTCTTTTAAGCACAGGTCCGATTTCTTTCCGCTTTTTCTCACAGGCGCGACGTAAAAACTTCTTACCATGACTTGGCAATGGCCACATATTTCTGACCGATTACTTTACTGATCATTTTGGCTGAATTTTGTCCTCCTTACGCAGGACGTGCCACTTTAAAAGATTGGAAGCACTTCCGAGTTTCTCGGCAGCCTATATCTAGTGCGCAAGCGCAAGAGGTACTTCCGCTTACTTAAAAAAAATAAAAGCCTTTAATAATTAAAGACGAAGAAATTTTTTGATGCACTTGTAAGCACCTAAATAAATAGGAACGACCACGATTTTATGTGGCAAATCTATAAAACATCGTAATATTTCATGAAATGAGTCCTGTCTCAATTACAAAATCATTTTTGAGGTTTTTCATATGGTGCTTGCAAAGAAAAGTGTTGTTTTTTTTTTTTTTTTTATCGTACATTGTACCAAGTTCCACGGAAAAAATCAGGGGCAAGACAGTAATCCAGCATAGCACCGGTATTGTTTTTCTTGACTTCTGTCACGAGTTGCCGTGTAAGTTTTGAGAGGACAGTGACGGTTTTCATGGACAGCCGACAGCGCATGCCTGCACCCTAGTGGACTGTGAGAAAAAAAGGACTGCAAATGGTTTCAGGTGTTACTGTGCTTTTAAATGTTTTCAAATTTCACAAATGAGAAGCGTGTGTATATAAGATTTTTTTGAATTCATTAGTTTAAGGTGTAAGGTTTTTAGTGAAGTATGGGGGTATTACTTGCAAATGTGAAGCACGTGTGGAGACCTACCTGGCTCTGTGTAGAGGCCAGAGAAAACAAAACGTGTGCTCAGATCTGTTTCTCAGACTGGTTTGATTTTTCCAGTTCAAAAATAAACAAAAAACGATGCAGATGTGATATCTGAAACTGATTCTAAGTGTTGAATTTGCATTTAATAGATTTTCACTGTCGTTTTAAACACGAGGGCCACAGACATGTCAGTGCAAGTGAAGGAGGCCGTCATTAGACTGAAAGAACAAAATAAATCTATCAGGAGAAGTAAAATCAACAATTTGGTTCTTTAAAAGAAGGAATGCACTGGGTCAGTTCAGCAACACTAAAAAAACCTGCAAGACCACAGAAGACAACTAAAGATGAAACCAAGATTAACGTGTAACACATGATCTGTCCCAAAAGGTGGAGGCACCATCATGGCATGACCATCTATGGTTGCCAGTGATACTGGGTCACTGGTGTTTACTGATGATGTGACTGCTGATAGAAGCAGCAGGATGAATTATAAAGTGTACTCACTGTAAAGATTGCTGCAAAACTAATTGGGCAGTGTAAACAGATAATGACCCAAAAGGAAACTACAAAAGCAATGGCCAAGTCAGTCACTTGACCTCAACACAACAGTGCATCCATTTCAGTTACTGAGGACAAAACTGAAGTCAGAGAGTCCAACAAACAAGTACTAACAGTGTGTGCAGCAAAGAGCTAGCAGAGCATCTCAATGGAGGAAACAGCATTTGGTGAAGTCTATTTGTACTCGACTTCAGGCATATATTCACTAACTCCAAGCATTAAAAACATAACCTGACAACTTACATTATGAGTTTTGTGTTGTCCAGTTAATATTGAGGTCCTTAAAATTGGGCGCTACAACTCCTAAACAATTATTGCAAATGTTTTATTAAAGCCCTTGAATTCCAGCTGAAAATCAGGACTTCAGCTATCATTGCATTTAAAATTAAACATTATGTTAAATATTTTGGTGCACAGAAGCAAAACCGCAAAAATTGTCTTTATCCAACAAATTCTGGACCTAACTGTACACATGCACGGCTGCATTGCAGAGACATTAAGAATGAAGGTTCGTGTGGACGTCTCAGGCAGTCACAGATTCAGGATTTGTAATGACAGAAAATGTGCTGATTTTAAAACCTTGTGAGCAGATAAACTGAAAGTTAAAGTGCAGAAATTATAACTGGCATAACAGATTTTTATAAAGATGTATAAAAATGCAGCAGATAATTTTTTACGTCTTTAAACATGGCTGGAAAACATTTGAGTAGATCAAACAGATCCTGATTCACCCAGGTAATGCAGTATATTCAAAAACCAAGACACTAAAAAGGGGAAGGTTTTGTTAATAAAAATGGCACATTTATTGCTACATTACTGTTATATACACAACAGCTCTCAATATCTACTTTATATATAAAAAAATAGGAAACTGGAGGCACTTTGAGGACATAGCCTACATAGATGTTGTCCCCAAACATGAGTGAAGACAGATCTGTAGCAGGTCATCTGTTGTGGTGGACAGAAAGGGTCAGGTGCATGTGTTTTGGATACAGGGTTACTGCATCTTTCATGTAAAGAAATCAAAGTGTTCAGTAGCAATAAACCACATCACAAACACACACACACGTTATTGTGGAGGGGAAAAGACCAAAGTGAGTGGCAAAGAAAATGATATTTGGGGGCTTCTCCACAGGCCAACTTTGTGAAATAATGACAAATCAGTATCAGCTTGCAATGATAAAGCTGACGAGGACATATAAATCATACAGCTGTACATATGTATCAATGCACATGCCAATTCAGAACAAAATCATAAGTAAAAATCTGAACACAAAAGGCAAGAAGTACAGTTTTCAGCATCAAAGTTGTAGACCAGATAAGTCATCTTACATCTCATGAGACATACACACACAGAAGCACGTCACAGAGTGTGATTCTTCATTTAGGTGTTTGAGACATTGACCGGTTTTGCTGAAGTGTATATGCTTTTATATATCTCTATTATTTAAGGGGGGAAAAAAAGGTATAACCTACAAATCCTTAAATGCAACATTATCCACCGTGTAACAGAGACATATTCAGGCACTGGTGAGAAACCAATATCAAAACTCCCACAGTCAGGAAAATGACCAAGGCCACTCTTTTTGATTTTTTTTATGCTTCATATTAATATGAAACAGCAAATTTTGTTGCAGATTGTGCAGACCGCCCCTTTTGCACCTTCCTCAGAAACTAATCAACAGGCTCATCAAAGAGTCTGACATTAGAGAAAGCAGAAGGGGGTGAGCTAAAGAATAAAAACCCCATTAAATTTCATTTTAAGAGAAACTGTCAAACAGCAGAACAATCAAACTACAAATGGCCTGACAGGTTTGTGTTCAAACAGGGTAAAAAAAAAATAAATAAAAAATTAAGAGTCACAACATGTGATGTTGCAGCCATTTCTGATATTTTTTTTTACCCCCCCACATCTGGCACCAAAGAAAACACCTCACTTTGTTCCTGGAATCTAAACGGGGTCATCTTACACTCAAAACAATTTAAACAAACAAAAACATTTTAAATGATAGAAACAAAACTCTTACAACTATCATACAGAGTAAAAAAAACAAAACAAAAAAAACAATGATAAATCAGTTCTACACAAGGAAGATCCTTATAACAGGCTCTGCAATTGCTCAGAAGGGAGGGAAAAAAAAACAAAACACCAAACACTGAGCAACCAAAACAAGTCAGTCAGTGGCAATAAATTCTCTAAAAGGTGGCAGTAACACTCATGATCCCTTTAAATACTCAGTTATTTCTGTCTTCTAGCAAAATGTAATATACCACAACACAAACTGCTCTGAGACTTGTGTTAAGTAAGGTTTACGTGCTGTAACAGCGTCTTTATATATGATTTATGTTGGCAGGCTGATGCGGCTGAAACTGAGAAGGATGCTCAAGTCCTCACGGGCGGACGGGGGTTGGCGTGTCGGTGTGCATGTTTGATGCAACAGCACTGTGGGTTCTGCACAGAGTCACGTGTTTGTCTCTTCCAGTCTTTCCATTCCACTTGCATGGCAGTGACAGTAACAGATGTACAGGACTTTCAGGTTGGATCCACGCTTAAAGAGCAAAAATGAACCCAGCGCGAGTGTGCGACGCCTTCTCAGCCGCTTTAATAAATGTAGGAAATACAGCCTGGATTACCAGCATGGCAAAAAGAGCAGTCAGCTTCCACTGGCAGGAGTAAGCTGCCTCTGCAATTCAGTCAAGAGAATATTTATTATTTTCATCAACACTACGCATAAAGCCCACTTCTGGTGTAATTAAACAGAGATAAATCCACCCTTTCTTCTTGTGAAGAATGTAAGACCTCCTTTTTTTCTGATGGGAATGCCGATAATTATCCACCAATACAAATCCTAACTTTGCTCACATGAGCAATTGATCCGAACGCTTCATTTGATCCAAACAAGTTGTGCTCCCAAAGCATAAAGAAATTTTTTAAATGTCTTACAAAACCATGATGATCATAAGAATGTCCTTATGTCCAGTTTCCACTCTCTTTAAACCAGTGTCCTCGGTTTAACGTGTTTCTGTGTGGAGATCAATAAATCTTTCTTCTTCGCTTTTTGTATCGGTGTGCTTGTTATTCTTGGATTCATCGTCAGGAATGTGGCCACCTGTTTTGTCAGTAATGAGGTGTGTGCGTGTGTTTTCCAACAGTCGATTAACACGCTGAGATGCATGACTATGAAATACTAAGGCCACTTGTTCTTAGGGCTGTACAATCGACAGGAACTAGAAGAGAAAAGAAGAAAAAAAATTAGCTTCTTCTACAATTTGAAATAAGCACCGAAAACAAACAACGTTGTTAGATTTGTATTGTGATTGTCATTTATGCTTAGAAATATCTACTCATATATGCTTAGAGTTTTATAATTAGGTGTAGAGTGATAGGAGGTTTGATCCTTAATAGTCTGCAAGCTTTGTGTGCATTCCAGAGCTCTCTGACTTTCACACCCACATCCTGGGAGCATGGGAGAGGTCGTACCTTGTCTTATTGTTTTATGGTAGGATAAACGTATCTATGTCTGTTTTAGGCTAAGTGCATTTTGTTTAGATGAACTGCTGGACTTCCAGGCCAGTAGGTTTAGGAAGTCATTAATGGGTTCACACACACACACACACACACACACACACACACACACACACACACACACACACGGTATGTTATATGTTAATGAACCTATGCATATTCATGTAACCACAATAAAAGAGCAGTGTTACGGGGAGCGGACGAGAGCAACTGGGGTCAAGCGAAGGAACGGCGCCTGTCCAGTTCTCTCCGTGCACGTGAAACATAAAGAATGTTGCCTACTTCGTGTCTTGCTTGCTGTGTAATAACATTGCCTTCAACGTTCCAGCGGATAGGTTCAAGCTACAAACCTATCATTAATTGGTCCTTCGACGCGGATCCCTGGAGTTGGCATTCACCGAGAGAGAACCCTGACGTCAGCGAGACGTGAGAATTTGTCATCGGGCGGTGGATTAGCTGTCCGCTTTCTCTCTCGGCGAATGACGATCGGCGGGATCCGAGGCTGATATTACATGCTAAGCAACACCGAGTAAGTTTAGAGTACATCTCTATAACTGTACGTCTTCGCCGGCTGTGTGGGCGTTGTTCGTGGCCGCTTAGTGGGGCTAAAATTCGCCGCCTTAGTGGGGCGATGTACAAAACCGCCAGTGAAGTTGTTGTACAGAAGCATTAAGTCGCAGAGTTGCGCAGTTCGAACTTTTTGGTTCGCCGTCTTAGTGGGGCGAAATACGGACCGCTTTGTGGGGTCCTGTAATACATTCTCCGCCGCTCAGTGGGGCGTTGAGAAGTTCATGAGTCCAGACTGTGCTGGACAATAGGCCTATTTTGTGTTGTTGTTGTTGTGTTGAGTGTGTTTGTGTGAATGACTGCGGAGTAGAACACGTGGTCTGTGATGCCGACTGTTGTTGTTATCATGGGTCCCTAAGCAACCAAGAGTGCGTCCGAGCGTGACAGACGTTTATGCTGGACTTCGCTCCTGGGAGCGCACAGTATTTAAAAAAAAAAAAAAAAAAAAAAAAAGTGACGGCTCCTTAGCTGCGCGGGTTCACGCGAGCACGGTCGCGCGGGTTTCACGCGGACCTGAGCCGTGCGGTTAATCGCATGCTTATAAATGGAAGAGATCAAGTTTTCAGGAAAACGGCAGCCTCGAAGAGCGTGTGGAGAAGGCCAGTCCACATTAGCAGCAGTTAAGCTATGCTCTGGTGAATGGCTTTCCCCCACCCCTTGCTGACACAAAATGTTTAGATGATTCTTTAGATTGCCCTGATCAACAACAGCCTGTGCTCCAGACCATTACTTTAACCAGTTGTTAACAGTAATCTGCATTAAGCTTAAGGTTGCTCATCTTCAGTACAATGACATATGAGATGAAGTAAAATAGGTAAATATTTAAACTAATGACGTGCATAGAGGCACTTGACCTGTTTGAAAACTGTCATCCTAATATGAGCCATTGTTGAGATATAGAGCACACCTGTGAAAACAACTATTATGCTGAACCCTGTATGAAGCGGCTGAAAACTACATGATGGAGAAGCTGGGTTGAATATGAAAATGTAAGTCTTTGCCACTGTGGGCAAAGCGCGCAACAACTGTGTGAGGTTGCGTTGCGGTCTCTTCTGGGCTGATGAGCAAGCTACACATTATCAGATCAGGAGCTGGCTGAGAACTCATCAAAGAAAGGGGAAGAGAACTATGATAACTCGAGTATGTAGCGTATCCGTGAGTTCAGCTTCTTCTTTCAGATGCGCAGCAGTTTTCCTGGATCTGGATTCATGTGTGTAGAGTGTTCATAGCATCAGCATCATGTTTTTGTTTATTTGCTTTGTTGGGTTGAAAAATAATTAAATAAACCTGTGATCATACTTATGGATCACCATGGCACATATCATCAGCCATATGATTTATTTATGCAGATGAGAAAAAGTGAGTGTGAATGTGCCTGACGTCACAGTGTGTGTGCGCTGTGTAAATGTAATTGTCACAAATTGTGAGAGCGGTGATTCTGCAGGTCACCAGTTATAAGAAAAAAAGAGTAAAAAAGAGACAACATCTACATTGTAGATGGAAAATAATAGGAAACAGGTTTTGTGTTTATCAGCCAAGAACAGCTACAATCTTTGGTTAAGCAGTGATGATAATAATGGAAATGTCTTAGTTTTGTCACTTTCAGATGAAAAGCAGATCTGGATCAGTTTTCCCCATGCAGCAGTTGGAATAAAGTTATAGTTTAACATCATTGGAAATGTTCAGGCCAATTTCTGGCTAACTTATTTAGAGCTCCATGTGTCCCTCATCCTCACAAGCGAGCTCTCACTCCTCCCTGAAGACAAGGAATGCAGTTCCAAAGAGCAATAACATGGCAGATAAAGAGACAGCAGCAAAGTCCTGAGCAGAGAGACCCAGCAAGCAGCAGCAGCGTGGACAAACAGCAGTGGAGAAGAAGAGCAAACCATCATCCTGACTGATTGGATGAATGACACTGTGTTTCCAACAAGCTGCAAAGTCACTGTGCTTGTGAAAAGAACGTTTGAGGAGAACTGAGGAGATTGTTGGAGTTTGACATTCGCCACTTTCGGAGTAAAATGGCAAGAAGAGACAGTGGAACACAGGACAAAGCTGAAGAAGAACTGCCGGCTGTTGGACTGTTGAAGTGGGAGAGGACAACAGAGTGAGAGCAGGAGGTAAGAACACAGAGGAAAGCTGTTGTTTAATGTGGGAAATCAAAATTTGGGTTAGCAAATCTGGGGAAAAGAAAACTGACTGCTTAAGTGGAAAATTGTGAAGGAATCTGAAACACTGCAAAAAGAAACATATACAAAATCACGCACATAAGCAGAACATGCATTAACCCTACTAACACAAACACAAGAGAGCTCATGAAGATTAGGCAGCATCTTGAGCATGTGAGTCTGTTTATCATCTTGTACAAGTCACCTCGTGTGATGCAAAGATCAGTGGACTCATAGCACATTAGTTGAAAATGATGATCAAATAATAGCAGAGAAGTGTGTAGGAAAGGCAGCTTTAAGAACATGCCCTGCTGGAGATGCAGCTCCACAGACACATTGATTAAACCTGCCTAATAACACAAACATACATGCAATGAAAATCAGCTTGTTATCTCTCATCAGTGTTAAAATAGTGTAAATTTAACAGACACTTGTTATCAAATGCTGAATTTATCCAATGCTGACAATTAACTAACTATGTTGCAGGACAACAGTTTAATTTTTGTGGGAAAAAAAGATTCTGGGCTGACCAACCAGTGATCAGACAATAAATTTAGTTGGTAATATAGTAAATTGGGAGATGCTTTCTGCCTGATTGATGCAGCACAAAATATTTTACTGTATGAGGGAAAATTCTATTTTTGTGATAATATTTTGAACATGCATTTCTGTTGTCCTGTCATCTTAGTGGGTTAATAACTGATATGCAAATTAGTTGATGGTTCTTAGGTTAATGAAAGGTGATTGAATTCTAGTACGAGTGAATGGAGTTTGTTAGAGTGGAGACTCTAAAACACTGAGTTTCCTGTTGTGATGTGCAAGTGACTCCTGCATCCAGATACACAACTCTGAATATATGAGAACAAACTTCTTTTGTGAAATGCATGACAACATGTCACATGTTTTATGATGAAGGGGAAAAAGGAAAACTAAATAAAATTTGTGACCTAAATGAGTAAAACGTACAGTCCTGGGGATTAAAATTCATAGCTAATAAGACATGAGGCTTATGTTGTGTGTTGTGCGGCTGATGGTTGGTTTTGAATTAATCTAGCTGATGATTTTTCTTTTGTTGTGAAGTTGAGCCTGCCAATTAGTATGATGGTTTGATAAACCATGCTAATGGTATGATTTACCCTCCTGAGATGAGGAGCGTGTGTCATGACTTAACGAGGCCTTTTTATTTTGATACTTTCACAGTGCACTGAAAGTTTTGTTTGATGATCTCTGTTTGAGCAGATCTGCACGATTAGAACAGAAGCGCTATACGACACGTCGTCGAGAAAATTGTTGCAAGTGAGTTTCTCCAAAAGATTACAATGGGCTCCGGAGAAAGCCACTTATATGGGACAATTAGAAAATAGGTCCCTACCCAAAAAAGGATTAAGCGAGATAATCCAATATAAAGTTCTTCTTTTCTTTTTGAAATGACGTCATTTTGCTGAGAAGTGGAAATGAAAATGCGACAATAATTTCCACTGTCAGCAAAGAAAGAATGAATGAATGTATGAATGAATGAGTGAGAGAAAATAAAACTGACTGACTGGTAAAAGCGGACAGAAGCTGACAGACTGACTGACATCACTGTGCGGTTAACCCCACCTGACAAAGGTGCAGATGAATCTATGTGTGTTTTTTTACAGGAGCGGAAAGATGACAACAACATTCGAGGTTGCGTGATGATTTAACCTTTTAAATGCCACTTTCTGTGTCTGTGCATCTACCAGGGGTGTTATTCACTACCTTGCGTTGTTCACAGCGGTGACTGTGAGAAAGTGTGTATACACCTGCGCAGCGCTAACTTTTCTACAGCATTACAGGTTATGAGTTGGTGATGCTGTTACATTGTGTTATTGGGAAAATGTTACAGGTTACTTTGACGATGTGAATAACATGTGAGACATTCCCTGTGTTGAAACTAGTGCCACTTCTGTCCACAGCTATGGTCTTTATGGTCGTTTTATAGCACCTCTGGAACCTGTCAACTTGTGCCTGACCTCCAGGATTGTCCATGTGTGTTGCTAATGTTTGTTTTTCTAAGAGTGCATGTAGAGGATTCAGCAGAGACGGACAAGTAACATGAGAAAGCAACTAAGAGATGCAGTGTTTGTGGAATATGGGGCTCATTAGCTGGCCACTACTGAGCTCCTAGTGTTAAATACATGGAGTGACTTTGCTTAAGGGCAGTCACTAATTACATTAATGTTAACTGAGCACATGGGATGATCCATGTCTGAGGCAAATTATGCCAATAATTGTAGTTTACTGATTTGAGAAAACCTGCACATGATACTTGTCCTGCTGATGCTGAGTGCTTTATTACTCTTATGATACAATTGTTTATAAATGTGAAGTTTGATTTCACTTCCAGATCTTGTTTTCCAGGCCATGATGGTGTGTATGATGGCTCCAGGCAGAGCCAGATGTTGAGCAAACTTACTGTGCAAAACACACTAACATCTTTTATTGCAGGGTTACAGAGCTGCTCCAGAGGAGACGCCCTGATGTTGCCTGGGACATGAGCTAGCTAACCTTTTTCTTTCAGACAGGAATCTGGTTTTGATGAGTTGACTCATGGGAGTGTCCATGCGTCAAGAGGAGGGGTCCAGAATTACATGAATTACATGAAACTATGTTTTCTATGTTTTCTAAACTATGTTTTTATGATTTTTGTGTGATTAACAGTTCATTTACGGGTATTAAACCTATGCAAGTGGTGCATCTGTGTTCAGATGAGGCTTTGATGGTCCATAAATGAAGCTCACTGAACTAAAGAATGTGGTTTGATGATGCTTTACATGCTCTCCAAATAGGAGTTTTTCCTCCTAGCAAGGAAATACAGGTGCAGCAGTCAGAGTATTGCTGAAAGGAATCTTCTGAGAAATCTTCAGAGGCCCAGTGAGAAGCAAGAACCATTCCAGGCATAACTGCGCCCAGGCAGTGGTTGAGGTCAAAGGTTGAGCTGTTTGGGGCCCATTGGGAGATCAGATTCCACAGCCACAGCAAGGACCACGAAGCTGCGTTGGAATGAGAGCTGTGCCAAGGGGGCTTTCCAGAGGCCAACAGAGGAGATTGTGGATGACAGACGGGCACCTGAAGGATGAGGGGAGCGTGCCAAGCTCCACCGACAGCGCAGGGGGAGTTCGAGGATGACATCATGATTCTGTGAGAAGCACAGGAACCAGAAGCTATGGTGGTGATGACAGCAGTTTCCTATGAACACTGAACACCACCTAATGCTGTGTCACTGTACTGTGCATACGATGACATTCTGAAGACTGCTGGGATCATAACAGCAGTAAGATAACTGGATCCAGCACCCTTTCCACAGAGGGTTTTTCCTGCAGAGGATGGACAATGGAGGAGTCATAAATATCCCCCACAGTACAGAGGCCTGAAGTGAGGTGATGGGGGTTGGCAGAGGCCATAAAACTAGAAGTGCTGAAGAGGTCTGCAGCTTTCAAGATAGCTGAGACCCATGTTGACAAACAACAAACTCAACTGGTATGTTTGAATGTCTATTCTACATACATTTGGACTCTGGTCCTATGAACAGTGATGGAAACAACTGGAAGACACATTTATGACGCCCTGCAGAACTTAACCCACTCTGCAGAGAGACGTGCGATTTACATGTCTTGCAGAGGAGCACAACCAAGCTGGAGTGTTTTTGAAAATGTTAATTTCTCTTTTGACCATCAGCAATTCATTTGTTTGCTTGTAGGATGCAGTTTACCATTGAATGAGATTAATGAGAAATTGGATAACTGCTAATATGTTTGTCAGACTGTGTACGTTTACATATGCTGTGTATAAACATGTTTGCATTAACACTGACAGACATGAGGTGATCATAACTGGGTACTTTTCTAGCATAATTGCCAAAAGGGGGGAAATGTTAGATTTGTATTGTGATTGTCATTTATGCTTAGAAATATCTACTCATATATGCTTAGAGTTTTATAATTAGGTGTAGAGTGATAGGAGGTTTGATCCTTAATAGTCTGCAAGCTTTGTGTGCATTCCAGAGCTCTCTGACTTTCACACCCACATCCTGGGAGCATGGGAGAGGTCGTACCTTGTCTTATTGTTTTATGGTAGGATAAACGTATCTATGTCTGTTTTAGGCTAAGTGCATTTTGTTTAGATGAACTGCTGGACTTCCAGGCCAGTAGGTTTAGGAAGTCATTAATGGGTTCACACACACACACACACACACACACACACACACACACACACACACACACACGGTATGTTATATGTTAATGAACCTATGCATATTCATGTAACCACAATAAAAGAGCAGTGTTACGGGGAGCGGACGAGAGCAACTGGGGTCAAGCGAAGGAACGGCGCCTGTCCAGTTCTCTCCCGTGCACGTGAAACATAAAGAATGTTGCCTACTTCGTGTCTTGCTTGCTGTGTAATAACATTGCCTTCAACGTTCCAGCGGATAGGTTCAAGCTACAAAC